>NW_011948428.1:1972634-1974415 GCF_000503995.2 Ceratosolen solmsi marchali
CCCTAAATTCATAAGGCATAATGAATTAAAATAAATAAATGTCTAAAGAGATTCTTCTTACATATAGTTTATAAAAATACAAATATATATATATATATATATATATATATATATATATATATACATCTATAGATAATTTCTAGTTTGAAAAACATTCTTAATTATCGGAAAAATTATCGAACATATACTTTGTTACGTATACTGCGTATAAAATGCAAGTAAATACTGTTAGTGTATTTGTATCTATATGAATTGAAGGTACTATAGGTTCATTAGTATTAAATTTATAAATCTATATTTGCATCGTGAAGATTTTTTGTACCAATAATACATTATTTCAAACAATGGCTAAGTAAACTAATTAAACTGTACATTCTTCAATATGGTATTATTTTAACAATAATTTTTTTTTTTTATTACGTACACAAATTTGACGTGGTTAATCATTCTTGATCTTAGTGCGATATTGTATTTTATTATACTTATCCACTTAAAACTGAAAAGTTTTTTTTTTTTTTTTTTTTTGGGACAAATTATGATAAAAAGAAAAAAAATCTGAAATATGTCTCAAAACTTTAAGTATCACACATTGTACGAAAAATATTACAAAACCTCGACAAAACCGCAAAATACAGCGTAAATTGTAAGAAGAACTTGCATAAAATAAAATTTACATATAATCGTGGCTTAAAATGAAATGTAAACGAACTTCTTTTCGAGTTTATAACAACGGAAAGTTATATATAAGAGAAATATGAAAGAGGCTCGTGAAAATTTTTAGCATTCAGACTGTTTAATATTATGGAAAATTTTGAGGGAGAAGGTGTGCCGCTGAATAAGCAATTAGTCCGTGCTACCAAAGACCATATGTCACTTATTGATTATCGTGACAATTTCGTGAGTCCTGTCTGAATGAAAACAAACGAAAAAATAAATAAAAATAACACGATGCATTCCCGGAGATAGCATCAATGAGAAAACATAGGAAGTCTTCTTAAAAAATCAATTATAAAATTTCACTGGTCACACCCTCCGCTAGTCCTTGTCCCCGCGGATAACCGCAAGCCGTGCCCATCCCATGTCCTTCATTTCCATAGTCAATGGGTTTGCGTATACGCGCGGCCGCGCAAACCAATCGAGCCTGTCTAGACACGAGGAAATACAGGCGCGATCATGCCACAACACGATCTCATATGAAAATCGACGCTCGATCCTGGCTCTCCCCAGCCCACGCATTGTCCTACGAGCGAAACGAAAGCCTTCGCGCTTTGACGCTGGCCAAAGGATGAGTGGGTCGAGATAGAGGATAGAGTTGGGTAGAGATAAAGTGCCGCCCGGCTTTATAGATGTCAACGACAGCGTGCGACCAATGACGAAGTACTGGACGACGTCGTTCTCCTATTATAATTCCCAAGCCTGGCACACATGTCCTGAGACTCCGACTCCGCCACGCAGCTCGAGCTTATTGCGCGTGTGTGCGTAGCTTGGCACGATTATTTTTGTCCTATGGTATGAGAAGGCCACAGCCTGATTGACGGAGTGCTCTCTTGGTAATGACTGCGCTCCTGGATCACTGTCCGTTTCCTGCTCGGCTATTTGAACGAGCGAGCATGCGTGACTGTGTATGTATCGAAGAGGAATACCTCTTTCACTCTGTTCCCCCATCAAAGTGACTGATAGACAGTCGCTAAGCGCCGTCTAATCAACGCGTTTCCAAATTTCCCTCATCCCCCATCGATTCCTCTTGCTCTCTCTCTCTCTCTCTCTCTCTCTCTCTCTCT
>NW_011948428.1:1974449-2030251 GCF_000503995.2 Ceratosolen solmsi marchali
TACTCTAATTCGATAGCTATTTACATCTTCCGCCTATAGCTTTGCAGGGTACATCCACTAATTTATTTTTCCACTTTTATATAGATGTAGATATAATTTTATCAATAGATCATATATAGTCTCTGTATGATCAGGTAAACAAAGAAAATATATTCCAATTTCTTTGGATATTATTTTAAATATTCTTCACTGACGAGTAAAAAATTCAGAAAAAACTTAAGTGCGTAATCATCTCTGAATATTGACAACGAATGAGCTTTACTCGTTTGAAAAAGACAAAAAGTTGTTACAGGTAAATAGTTTATTGTGCAATTAACATTAGGAAAGAAAAAATATTACTCCGAGTAATAAAATTGATTTTGAATTAATGTAGAATACATAGACAATAGTATGTAAAATATTTTACTTCATCCGTTCTTACAACCTAACTTTACGTTAATTTTTTTTTTTTTTTTCGTTATCAACATATCTTACTTATCATAATAAAAACAAGCTAAAGTAAATAAAACCGAATGTTTATTATATAATAACCGATTAATTCGTATAATGACACTTGTATTCTCATTCGCTACTACACTATTTCAATTTAAATGCAATCAATTAGGTCATATTTTGTGTATTAATTCAAAATTGAATACAATTAATTGTAAACATAGTGTGAACACATTGTCATAATTACTATGTATAACGAGCGACGAAAAGAATTCTTTTAAATAATTGTCGTTTCAAATTTAATTAACGCCCATGGCCGAGCGAATGCAATCACTTATTCAAAAACGAAAAAAAACAAAAACATATTCATCGACATTCGCTTTACACGTGCTCTCGATGCTCCGAAAGCCTCTCTTTGTTATCGTTAACGTAGGTTTAATAACGAAAGAAAACAAAAACAAAAAAAAACAAAAAAAAAACAACAAAAAAAAACAAAAAAACCAAAAACCAAGAACCAAAAAGCAAAAAGCAAAAAGCAAAAAGCAAAAACGAAACAGAAAAAAAAATGATCACGAAACGAATCTTGACACGTATCCAATTTTGCAATAAGAGTAGGAGATAAATCCGATCGATGTGCCGTCGGCCAACGTCAACATGCTGTCAAAGGAACAAGAAGAGAATGATGGAGCCACGACTCTCGGATTGTTTTCCAAGCACACGTTTGCACCATGACGTTGGATCGTTAACGCGAGCACTCCGCGACACCTCTACACCCCCCCCCCCCCAACCCCCCCACCCCCCGACGTCACGTAAATTTAAGCGCCACGTGCTTTTGTCTATCGCTACTGCTATATATACATACTTCCATCGGCCAAATGCGAAATTCAAAAGCGAACCTTTCGACTTTTTGAAGTAAAAGCATTCTGTACTTGTGTGTTGACATACACAGGTGTGACAATTTCATGTAAGCGCACTGTTAAATTATTACACGAATCCAAGGTGGGCGCAATAAGCACTGTAATTATCGAAGAATTTAGCTTTAATTTTGTAGCGATTACACCTCGGAGCAAGTTACATGAGATTTCATAAGCGACAGAAAATATGTTTAAATAATGCATAATTATTGTTTTTATTGTGCTTTAACCATACTGCAGAATTTCAGTGTGTAGTGTTATTTCGTTTATGATTGTCCACACTTCCGAGATCGATAAGCCCTAAGAGTATAAATAAACAAAGAATGCGTACAGTTGAATATGTCGAAGAATGTAAATGTAAAAAAGTACAGATCATTGATTAACAATGATTATTTTCAATATACGATAACAAAAAGTTTCCGATTAATTCAATATTTCAAGCAACTTATTAAGATTTTAATGTTTTTCAACAATATCAAAGTTAGGATAATGGCAAAGTGAAACGTGTAATTGTTTTGTAAATTTTCGATTGTAAACAGCATTTTACGATTAAAATATATAATTCGAAAATATTTATTAATCGAATGTATCACGTTATTATAATGTATCTTTTTTTTTTTTTTTTTTTTTAATATAAATTCATCTATTGTGTTGAATATATCGGCTACGTAATATAAAGTTTCATCAAACATAAAAGAAGATGCAAACAATGAATATCTATTACAAATATATATATATATATATATTTGCACCAATATATATATATATATATATATATATATATATATATATATATATATATATTCACAATTCGTGTAATTTGCCATTTTTACAACGATACCTCGGCTTTACATTTATATTGGAAAACTCGTTCTAAAGCGAATGGTATTTAAAATTTTCCTACTAAACGAACTGGGCATATTATATTTCGTGAAAAATGGAGTTTAATAATAAATGAAATTGTACCATCTTTGTACAAAACATGAGAAATTGACTGAAAGTGGATTTTGCCTAATATTTACCAAATTTAACAAGACAAGTACACTTTCTAAGGCTAGTAGATACTCTTTCAACTGAATATACTAAAATGTATAAAGTACTTTCTCTTGTTGCTGCAAAAGTATAAAAATAACGTTCTCTTGAAAGTTTTTACTCATTTCCACGACTTAATAACGGCAAATGTTTTAAAAAATTTTCTCGAGCACATTATTAAATGACAGTTATCAAAAAAAAAAAAAGAATTGCCCAGTCTTCATCATTAATGTAATGCGAATAATCGGTAGTGTTGAATAATAAAAAATCTCAATTATTTCATTAAATCGTTATGATAATTTATTTTTGTCCATACTAACTCTTATATTTTCATCGATATATATGTTTTTCATTTCCAAGAATTTTGCATTAAGAATAATTGCACAACGAAAGCAATATCGAAACAAAACAGCCACTCGTATTCAAAATAAAACTCCGCTGATGTAACTATTAAAACGACAACGAACAAAAGCTCATACGTTAATAAAAACAGTTTGAAAGCACGAGCACATCAGATGCATTGTGCTCGGCACATCTTGATCCTTCGCTACAAAGCAGAGTGTGGGCAATGTCTATACAACAACAGTCCAAAGTCAATCTTTCGTAAATCCCAGAGATAGACAATACTCCATCGACTTGTCGATAACAAACCGCTTCCTCTACTCATTGCTCCCCTTCCATTTTCTTCCCTATGCATGCGTTTGCTTGTCATTGATATCCCGGCCGAAGAGTTGCAGGACGCATTGAGATTTTCGAGGGGTGGATTCACTTTTTTTTTTTTTTTTTTTTTTTTTTTTTTTTTTATATATATATATATAACTCGGACACTCTACGCCCCCGTTAGCGTTAGCCAGGGCACGGAGATTGAGGGGACCGATGGAGGTACGATTGTATCTCATCATCCATCAGTTCCATCGACAGATTAGCCATACATGATGAGACTTTTCCTTCCATATATGCCGATACGTTCATAAATATACCATAGCCGCATAGATAAAGTGCGCCTACTATTCGACTGAATTTTATAAGTGACTTTCTACCGAGCTAAGTAAGCTTTTTCTTTAGAGTGATGAATCACGTATTATGAGCGCTTTATACTTTCGATAAAATATTTCTTTATTCAACATTATACATATTTGGTATGCCAACTGAAAATAATATGAACATTTATTCCTTTAACTTACTGAACTTTGCCAAAAATATGTTATATGTATTATTGCTTGGGTACATAAAGTACTAAATATCGTTTTATTAACTGATTGTTTGGCGTTTGTTTAAACGTGAGTTACATTCAAAATATTCCAAACAAAAACTAGATTTGCGCGTTTTAAATATCCTTTATCATAAGTATATGAATAAATTATCCGGAATGTTTCATCGTGAAATAACACGACGGCGCGAAAGCCTTTCCTTCTCTATTCGGCAATGTCAATGAATTATCCACTCCTCTTTCGAGCGTCTCGGCAATCAGTACCCATACATTATATCGCCCATAATGGCTGCAAATTTGCACCGTCGAATCGGCCGTCTATGCATATCTCAGCGATTCGCGAATCCCGATAATATGCGGACTAACACGCTCATCGTACATCAGCGAATCAGCCTCTCGAATCCCAGTCGCGCGTCTGCCCCACACGTAGCACGCCAAATGAAAAAATACGATATTGCCAGTACCTTTAAGGATATCGTGGGCCATTTTGCGAGAGGACCATTCGTCATTCTCGCCCCGCGAAGGTCGTAGCTCGGCCCTAATGGGGCAAATCCCAGGGAAATTGCCGACGATAACCATATTTCCTAATGGACAGGTATTCCTCCAATCCCTTCCTCGTCCCATCATGTCTAAATCGTCGATGACGTGCCGGCGGTGATTCTTCCGGACGAATTTATCAAGCAATTGTTCGACAATGCCGTTAACGGCCCATTTGCGCTTCGGTTTCCTTGGATTCTACGTAGCTTCTTCTGTACAGCCACTTTACCTGCCTTACCTCCATGCAAATTATGGATTTTCAAGGAAGTTTTGGGAAGTTTTGTGGTTTATTTCTTGGCACGATGGAAACATCCGATCTACAATATAGTTCGGAGCAAAATATTCTTCATTGTCTATTATTAATAGAATTCGTATGTTTTAGAGTGGACTCGAGACTATAAAAATAACGATGAGCCACTCGTGTATATGTACTGGTCGCAAAAATATTCACTCAAATTTCACTTTAAATTCTTGGATTAAATTATAGCATAAAATTTTTTTTTTAATAATACGCTTGCTGAGAGATAGATGGGAATTAGTTGGTAGAAAGTTTGCCACCATAATTATCGCAAAAGTGGAAGAATTAAAACTGGGTGTAAGTAATAATTACTACTACTACTTGAAGCTTTGCAATTTAAAACATCTTTTCAATCAATCGATTCAATATCAGTTATATAGAGAAACTTTGGGGATTATAAATTTTGGAGAATAATGAAGACCTGATTGAAAGTTTATAGTTTTAAAATTTTTGACCGACAATTAACTATTATATTATCATGAAGTATAAAAAAGTACATACTTGTAATCATCGATATAATAAAAATTTAATTAATATTTTCTATTATACAATATTAGCAATATTTTTCTATTATTTATTTAAAATTATTTTAGAATTTAATTTAGTCTCATTTATATTAAGTACTTACTAAAAGAAACAAAAGAAGCTTTTATTACTTATAAATCTTATTATTTAGAAAATTGTTTCATTTAATAAAATACCTCATGGTTATAAATAATTTCGCATAAAATCTACGACAAATATGGATGCAGGATTTATGGAATTCTAACTGCGATCGCCTACGAAGGGACGATCTTTCGTTAGCCTGGCTGACAGTATAATGACCATCGCTACTTAAAATACTCGCCATTGAGTTTATTGCTGCTGTCAGCGGAAGGGATTTGTTACTACTAGATTCCTCGTGCAATTATTTTCATATCTATCAAAAGTTCCTTTAGTACTTTCCTATTTTATGTAATAAAATATGACGATCTGCTACCATCCTTATTAATTATAAAATAAAATAAATATTTTTAATTTATTCAGAGAATGTTCAGTTGGAAAATACATAATTTACAATTTATACTTTATATATATATATATATATATATATATATAAAGTATAACATTTACCCATTACTTTAGTTTATTTCTTTTATAATATTCCATGTTTACTCTATGTATTTCAAATAGCATTAAAATGAAAGTAAATTTAAAGTAAATTTTTTTAAATAAAAATAGAAACATTTAAAACAATGTTTAATTTGTTCATTTCAATATTTATAATTTTTATTTATATAAAAATTTATTTTATATATAATTTAATACTGAATTTTAAGAATTGAACCAAATATAGTTGAAATTTACGACATCGACATTAATTTATATAAGCAAATGAATATTTAAAAAGGATTTATGTATTATATAGTGTATATAGCGATAACAAGTTTTAAAAATTAAATATTTTATAAGGCCGCTTATTTACCGCTTATTATTAAGAATAGTTTTTCATTCTGAAATTTTAAACATTAAAAAGCTTCTTCGTAATTATGTTTTCACTTATCATACATCCGGATTATCCAATGGATCTAATCAGCGTACAGATAAATCGATGAAATTTATCTCCTTTTATTCTTACAATCCACAAGCATTCATCTTCGATATGCATTATATACCTTATACTTTTCAGCATCGGTTCACTCTCAATCTCCTCAAACCTTCTTCTCTCTCCTATCCCCACCTCATCCATCCACCTCCTCACGCAGTGAGTGAACAAAAAGAGAAGACGCTTTCGGATCCCTCGGACTTTTTGTCGCTTGATCGCTCGATTTCCCAAAGGCAGCGTCTCTATCTTTCTTATCGTTTTGGGAAAAACCGCTCACCTCTCTGTCTTTTTCTAGTTAGTGAGAGCCGATGGCAGTGATGGATACCTAACATAATAGTTGTCCGTTTCATCTAACACACTTCCGTGTTCCAGGCCTTTAGCGACGAGTGATAGTGATAGTTATGTAGAAATGTAGAGTTGCCTCCACATTTTCTTATATCAATAGCAGCACGATTATTTCTACCGGTGATATTTTTTCTTTTCTTTTTTTTATCTTCTTTCATTTACATTACTATCTATATATATATATTTTTTTTATTGCTGCAGATATAGTATCCGCACTACTAAGCATGTCATTTAATACATTTCTTTTGCTATGACGTAAATAGTAATGACTTTCTTATTACTTTAATATTGTAAATTTAACGAGTGCGAATTAAAAAGTAAAAATGAACGTGGAATTAAAGGCTTCGATCGAAGATTCAAAATACTTTATACGATTCATTCTCGTAATTAATGTAATATAAGGTAATTAAAAAATTAAATTATAATAGAAATAAATTTAAAGATGAAATTTTTCTAAATATCTATTTGCAGTAAAGTTAAAAGATAAGTACATTCATTCACAATATTTTACTAAGAAGTTTCACTTTACTTTGAAAAGAACAAAAACAAAAAAAACAAAATAACAAAAAAAAAAAAAAAAAAAAACAGAAATAAAAGTCCGAGCTACATACAAAATATTAAATACAAAAATTTGTAAATAATTTTATTATGCTTTTAATTGTACTTGTATTCTATAAGTCCTTTATTATTATACTTGGATACTCTATTTATTCTCCTATTCGTCATTATTATTTTATTAAAACGATCCTCTATACAGAATCTTTAAAAGAATTTGTAAAATTTTAAAAAGAACGTCAAAATTGTCGATTTACACTCATTAATCTATTTTTCATACGATAAAGTTGTATGTTTGAAAGCTTTTTATTATATCAGTTAGAATACGCGCTACTTTATCGACAGGTTGTATTTTCAATTTTTTTTTTTTTTTTTGTTTCTATTTACAATAAGATGAAATTCGTATATCAAAATTTGTATTATAGTCAAACGTAAACTGTACAGCAATATTAAAATAAAATCTTCTTTCGCTACACTAAATAGTTTTTATAATTTTTTCTTATGTATCTTTATAACTATTTTAATTTTAATTTGCACACAAGGTAAAATAATAATATGCAAATTAGCATTCCATATAAGTAAGAAAAAATGCTTTTCATGCTTCAAATATTGTTTAATTATGTTTATTTCCATGTGCGCAATTAATTTCTCTCGTTGCGAGCTGCTCGAAAAGTAGACAATGCAAATAGTGAAGTTATGCTTGTTAGTAAAATAATTTACATAAATTACATTATTTTTGAAATTTTGAATTATTAGTCTTATTAATATTCTACTTTAAATTTGAGAAAGCTAGTGCTGTTAAGCAGACGGGGATACAATTCATCCTATCGTAAAAAAATAATGAACTGTTAGAGATATTTACAATAAGCCATTAGTCAGTGGTCCTTGAGCTCGTAAAAAGTTCAGCAAATTATATTACCACCTAATATACAATTCTAACTTTCTAACTTTCCGCGCTCATTTTCACATTCCTCCAGCACCTCGCGTAGTTCCCTCTCGTCCTTGGCTAATTTTTTTTCTTCTTTTCTTTCCCCCTTCGCGTGCTATACGTACGAACGGTGAACACTAATGGGCCGAGAATTGACGGGACGCTCGGCACAAGTGCGAATCGGGGCGAGACGAATAGGTCTCACAGAAGAAGATCGCGATGGCGGCGGCGAAAGTGAGCGTTCGCCGCGAGATAAGAATATACCGTAGAGACCCTCTCGGCAAGAAAGGCTCATTTAAAAACATTGCTTCAAGTCAAAAAGTGTGAATCCTCTTTTTTCTCATCTCATACTTCTCTTTCATCTACTAGACGATTTTTATAATTCTTCTTTCTTTCTTTCTTTTTTTTTTTTTTTTTTTTTTTTTGCCCCGATGCAAAGAATAAAGAAAAGCGATGGAAAATGAGGGGCAAGATGGAATCATAAATTTTTCATTATTTTATGAATTTTTGAATAACCGTGTGATAATTTTGCTGAATTTTTTTATTATTAAGACCACTCTCGTACTGTTTTATACAACTTATTAAACAATATTAGCAAACATTTTAGCGTTAACTGAATATTAAGTATTTTTATGCCACTCTTTTACAATTTAAACGTAAAAACTTGTAGAAGGAAACGTGGATCTATTGAAAAAATTATTCTGGTATTAAATTTTTTTTTATCCCATTCTGTATATTCAGTAAAAAATAAAATGTTCTTAATTATGTATTACATACCTAGTGATAAAAAATAAATCGGAAGACTTACTAGACTTTTTTTACTTTTTCTTTTTTTAGAAATAACAATCATGATATTTTTACTTTACGGATGCTATTGTATTAAAATTGTTTTTGACAATATAGGAAATAATTCAATATAGTTGATTTACTTGAATAATATTCAAAAAGTATATAATATTAATTCTCAACGTTTTTTCCTTTTTAATGCAACATTATTTAACACTAGTAATACATACTTAATTGATTTTCTTATACTTTTATATAACATTTGGGAATATTGGAAAACAGATTCATAACTTTATTTAACCAGGAATCGAAGCCTCTGATCTTCCATTTTGGCGATGGATATCCTGTATTTCCAACTAAACTCACTGATGCCCATGCACTTTTTTCATTCGATTTAACCTCGTAACTTAATCGCCGCACAAAACTGGACATATTCGCGCTACAGCACGTACATAATAATATCTTTGAGCTTTAAATATTATTACAATAAAAATGAATAACTCTCGCGTAAAAAATGTACAGAAATATAGAAATACATTACGTCAAAGATTTCACTCTATTATATGTTAATTAATCGAACTCTATTGTTGCTTCGTGAAATAAGAATTATTCTACATTTTTGTAAAATTCTCACCTGAAAAAATAAAGGAAATTAAATAATATTAAAAATCTTGTGAATATTTGGATCACTCACTTATGAGTTAATAGTAAATTGGCATAGCTAATGTACAAGAAATATTATTCAACATGAAAATATTATCGTCGCAAGAATAAGAATATCGAAAATTTAATAATAAATATTGAGAGTCCTCCTCGGTTATTACTCCTCGGTTACACTTTCTTTCGATAATATTTGTAAAAACCTTAGCCGTCGCGCTTCTCGTACAATTTCTTCAATACTGTTCGATAATTCCTTTAAATTTTCACATATCGAATATTTATTGAAATAAGTATCCATTTTCGCCAACGTATGCGCACGCAAAACACATTTCTCTGTTGAACGTGACTTTGTCACATGCCGCCCTCTAATTCAGACATAATCTACGCGTAATGCAGCAACGATGTCGATAATTTATCTCGATAGAAAAATTCAACGCCTTTTCCAGCTTATTGAAAAATTGCGTAAAACAGGTTTCCTTTATGTAGACGGGGGGAGGGGGGGGGGGAATAAAAAACTTAGTAGGTCATACAATGGCCTTTTACTTCATATATATGTAGAACTCTTTCTTAAGATCGACGCCTTATCTCACTACGTCTCTATGTCAGTACTGAATACTTGACGAATGTTCGCCATTTTGCACCTCCTTCATTCTATTTTACTTTTTTCACAGAATGAGCACTAGTTTTTCTTCGCTTTCTTCCTATATTGTTTTTTTATCGAGAGCTTTTATTCAACTCGTCTTCTTGTCACATTTTCGGTTTGTCTCGTGTATCTCTCTTTCTCACTCTCTCTCTCCTTCTCACTCTCTCTCTCTCTCTCTCTCTCTCTCTCTATATATATATCCTTTCTCTTCCATGCTTTTCATTCCCTTTTTATTTGATTTGTACTCTGTCTTCTTCATACAATCCTGTTGTATCACTCAATTTATCCGGTCCAGATAAGCGCTAAGTTAATCCGTCTTACTTTTATTAAATTGATGAACGCTTGAAATGCGAAGAGTTTTCAAAAATTTTATTCTAATAATAATAATAATAATAATAATAGTATTAGTAGTAGTACTATTATAGGCATTAATAATGAAACTTAATCTATAATTGGTATAAAAATTGTTCATATATCCATGAATATTTCAAGTATATTATGAGAAAATTGAAAAAACTTCGTATTATATATATATGTAATATTTTTGTAGATAATTATATAAATCGATAAAAAATACACACAAAAACAAACGAACACATATACACGCCAGACTAATAAAGAAAGGCTTTAGAGAATTTTTTATGCAATATCTATGTTATAGATTATGATACAAAAATTTTTTCAAATTAGATACCTGCCACATTGATAAACATAATAATCAATTCTTTTCGTGTTTCATAGCATACTTTCAATGACGTAGATCCGTATATTTTATTAATTATATTATACTTATTCATTTAATATTATTATATAATAAACAAACATTACGAAGTATGTGTATTTGTGTGCATAATATTAGTAATTAGTTTATTCTACAATTTGCTTCCTCGTTCAACGCATTTATTTTTAAACGTGAAACTTAATGCTTTAAATTTTGGAAATTCATTTCCACAATATTCATTATATATATATATATATATATATATATATATATATATATTTCAATAAATGTAGAAAAAATAATTCATTAACTTTTTACAGTGCTTGCTTTGGCTCTCAATTTTACAGCTTTCATAAATAATATTTATTTAACCTAAGTATTGTCCTATTTGTCCGGTATTTTATTATTACTGTTATAACTGAATGCACCTCCTTATGTTTCATTTAGTCATTTACCTCAATTTTCGTCCATATTTGATATTTCTACTTTTACTACTTGCGCATCTTCTTTTATTTACATACTATAGTAAATGAAAAGTTCATTGAATTGTCTTGAGGGAATTTTAAATTTTCTGATACCTATCGTGTCTGTAAGAAAACCGAGATATCGCTATACGAACACAAGCTTAATTGCCAATTGATCGGGAACTCACGGATCTGCAAGTAATACGATATATGCATGAGCAAAGGAGTTGATCGATATTGTAGCACGTAAGTGCAAACCCATCTGCGCGTGTAATTTTCGAACTAGGATATGTCTTAATCACGCTGCCAAGAGAATTAGAAGAGAATGTTGTTGCAAGGCCGATAGAACGCGAGGGGTTGCAAAAATTTCAGAGCTTGAGTATGTATTGGACAGATGGAGCATTCACTTAGATAGAAAGGACTTTGATAGGTCTGCTTTTAATTGCGTATTTATATTATATAGTAATTACTCAGTACTATGTTATAGAATGGTGTAGTACAAGGATATCGTGAATTTCTTTATGATCGTAAATTTTTCAATATTGTAATATTATTATAACGGGGTTGCACTAATTCTATTAAATTTTCATCAACGTTGGATCAGCTACGATTTTACGAGCAGTTTATTTATTTTTTTTTTCTAAATCCGTTGCAGCACTCATTAATATTCATCCTCTATTGGTACAAATACTGTTCTACATTTCTAACTATTTCCTATATATTGGAAGCTTATGATATGTCGTCCTTTGACGATATATAAATTACAATTATATTTACAATTTTTGTTTTCATTCGGCCATTTTCTAATTTTCTCATCAAAGCTTCATTATGAAACGTGTAATATTTCAAATTTCCCATTTAAATTATCTCTACTTCCTTTAATAATAATTGTTTATCAAGTTTAGAAATTATACATATATAATCATCGTGTATGTGAAGATCATGAACAAGAAAAATTATAACATATAATTGATTAAAGAATTTCATTCATAAAAAAATTCAATATTAACGGTATATATATATATATATATATATTCTCACTAAATTTATGCTTCTATTCATTAATCTTAACCCTATCGACTTGGCAATTATATTTTTAACGAATTACCTTTTATAAGTATATTTATATAATGTAATTATAATATAATTGTTTTCTTGCGTATTTATTATGCATTTTATTTATAGTTTCCATTTTGTTTCTCAAATATTTGTTATCAATATTGTACAAAAATTATCATAAAAATTATAATATAAATCTATATTATTTTCCAATTATTGTTTTCAGAATGTACATAAATAATATAAAAAAAGATTTCTATTTCTATTTACTATTCTGAGAATTCAACCGTAAGTTTGAATTGGTGATTTATCCAAATAAAAAGATTTTTTGCAGAATAACTTGACTACTTGATAACTAAAGTGAACATATAGTTATTTCAATCAGAAAGAGAGTCATACATAATTAAAAGATAAGATCACTAGATACATAGAATCGTATAAAATACACGAATAAAGCTAGCAACAACGAAAAAGATAAAGCACATTGTCTTGTAGATAATTTTTATTGTGTAGATGATATAACAGCAACAACAAAATATATATATGATATATGTAAGGAGCACAAAAGAGATAGAAAGGACATTGAGTTTCCATTGATTTATAACGAATACTTAAAACAGCCACTTAGAGTCTTGGCAGGGTTTTCTCGGCCACACACATTGTGCCTTACGGTTTCACGCATAAATTCCCACTTCTTTTCCTCAGCAGCCGTGGTACATTTCTTATCTGCAGGCATTGCTGAAATTGTATATAAATGTTAAGATTTAAAGTTTTTTTACAGCGCAGCGTAACGGATGAACGTATAATGTTTATTCTATAAATCAACATTCCGTGGAAAATTTCTATAAAATAGCCTGTCGCTTAAGCTTCCATTTACGATTTCAAATAATGCATAGAATATTCTGAATAATTTGCAACACAACTAATACATACTTCTGTGTTGCTCAATTTTGTTGTTGTTGTTGTTGCTATAATAATTACCCTTTTAAGCGCCGTACGTAGCTCGATAAACTCTATGTGCACTTCGTTGATCAAGTTGATTTGCAAAAGTAAACTTGAATGTATTTGTAGGAACGGTCTTTTAGGCCCAAGAATCAAAGGTTAAATGAAATTTTGCTTGTCAAATGAAAGAAAATGCTCATGGATAATTTTCAATCGATATAATAATACCAAACTCCAAATACTCGTAATAATAGTTTACTCGCTGAAAAATTGTACTATTTACATTTCAAACGAAAAAAATGAATATAAACGAACACGGTCGAACAAGGTCTTTACCTCTGACATCGACACCGAAGCTCTCAACACAAAAAAAGAGGCCGCATCTTAACGACGGGACAGGCTGTAACGCCCTGTAAAGGCGCGTTACTTTTATCCCTCGGCAACCCTCCACCCGAGTAATGAACGTAAACACGTTTACGCGCAACCAAACGAGTGTACACGGTCACTTCGTTCCCCATCTTGTCATTGCTTCGGCTTTCCCAACCGTATTTCCCACCTCTCTTTGTTCACACTGCTGACCAGGCGCGATGGATTTTAATGGTTTCATACTTGTTTGCCTTACCCAGGCAAACCAAGCTCCGTAAGCTTAATTAGGCATTGGCATCGGAAATGAATTCCTGTTACACGAGTCCTTTAGCCAATTGAGCCTCTCATGTTCATACTCGGCTATTATATTTTCTCTGCCTATGTATATTATATATAAATATATGCGATCGTTAGTTTGATTTAATTACTCTTTATACAAGTATTATACATTCAATTTTATCAATAATATAAGCATAAAAGTTAAAATCTTGTGTCTTTCTTTAAACATATCGAAAAAGTCTAATTTAAACATAAGGCAATATTTATACATTTTCATAACTATAAAAGATTATATATTTTAATAAATTAATGGTTTATATAGTGAAATTTTCTTGAAACATGCATGCAAACATATCTGATAATATATTTTTTTTTCCTAATTAATGAATGTTTTATATTCTGCGTGTCTAAAATGTTTACGAAATAAATGTAATATACTATCCTCGTACTGTTAACTAAAGCTCGCTTTCAGGGAAAATAATTCTTCTAAATTTTCTTTTTGTCCAATTTCGAAGAATAGGTGAAATTTTTTTCCCTACTTTTCGCATAGAATTACTCTTTTCTCTCTTCGGCTGAAATAAAATCTCATTCTTGAGAGATAATAATCTGGCTTGAACTGAAATAAAAACTTTAGTTGTACACTTTGAAGATACTTCACATTGCTTTTGGTAGGAGTGAGACACAGCTTTGAAAACTTATTTCCGCTTTGTCAGAACAATAAATACGACTTACTTTGATAAAATTTAAACGATACTTGTTTTATCCGACAAATAAAATATAAATAAAACATAAACTTGTCCAAATATAAAAAAATACTACTTTTTCATAATAGTTTATAATGTAGTGTTAGTAGATTAGCACTGATTTCGTAAATAACAGGTTGTGCCGGTTAAAGAAAAAAAATTCACTGCTCAACACAAGATTTCGTATCAGAAATGTATTAACCCAACCAATACCTGTTTGAAAGTGATTTTAACATATAATGTATACAATAATTACTATTTGATAATATGCGATGAGAATATATTATCAATGAGAATTAAATAGATGGAATAAATTTATGCAAATTATATTAAATACGTAGATAATTAATAATGCTTAATAATAATATGTTATAAGAAGAAAATACTACGATAAAATAATAATCATTAAATTAACCAAATTGTATATTCAGAGAATATAAGAAAGAAAAAAAAAATTATAAATATCCTATGTGTTATATTTATTTAAATGTAATTTAATTGTATTTTTGTAATGAATTAAAGCACATCCAGAGTAAAGTAAAGTAAGTAAACTGTAAGTAAAATTGAAAAAATGTATACAGCAAAAGCATGAAAAAAGTAAATAAATTTATTACAATAATTCAGTAATGAGCTTCCATAAGCTTCCCTTTAACATTGAAATTAGAATATGTTAGAACTTGGAGTAAATAAATTATGTGAATGGCATCTTGAAAATTCATGTCTGACATTATGGAAATTCGTTATGTACTATGTAGTAGCCAAAGGGTTAAGAAAATGTCTCGTGTCTATTATCCGAAAGGAATTCTTCCCTATATTGCCTGACAAAAAAGATCAAAAGAATTCATAATCCGTTAATAAGGACAGAGCCAACAGTCGTTCATTAAAACTATGAGAGAAACGGCAATGTGCCGTGCAACCTGGGCTATTTGAAAAGTTTCACGCATCTCTCGCAACGGCACACCGTTAAGTCCGTCGAGAAAGATTTCCCAGCAGCTTAATATTCATAGGTCGGACATCAACAGACGTAAAACGAAAGCTCGATTTTCAAGCTTTACGGTCGCGACGATAGTTCAAATTCTCCCGCATAATTCGCCTTTATATGTCTCGCACCCTCCATCGCGCAAAGAGAAGTTTATGTACGAGGGTCACAAGTTTTAATGAAGAATCCATCATGTTCCGAATAGGCGTTATTATCCTGTCGTCATTGTTGTTCCCGTTGTTATCCCTGTTGTCGTCGTCGTCTTCGTCGTCGTTGTTATTGTTATTGTTATTGTTATTGTTGTTGTTAATGTTGTTGTTGTTATTGTTGTTGAATTTAATATCGTGCTTTGGAGAATAGCCGTCGTTTCTCGTATTTTAATAGTCGCAGTGATTCTCGTTTCAAACTTTTAGAACGAGACGATATAGGTGTCTTTTATTTTTTACCGATATTGAAATTAGTTATTGAGTAAGTTTCGGACCGAATGTTACGTGGAAATTAAGAGGGTGATAATTCGTTAATTGGCAAGATATTGTTTTAACTACAGTTGCCGTTATTTTTTGTTTTTAACACAAAACTCACATATTGTTTAAAATTTTTTACCTATAATTTACGAATTAGATCGCGAATTTATATAATTAAAACTTTCGCACGTACATGATATTAATGACTTTGTAATTATAAAAGGCTACTTACTGACTTAACCACCGATCGATACAATACGAATATTTCTTTTGATTTACAGTCAATACAAGTCGTATAAAACTTCAAGGATATATTTATTGCATGACAATCCATACTACCATAATCCCAAATATCTTTTACATAATAATCTCTGACAATATACCAAACTAATAACAGTATTATAAAAGACTTGCGAATAAATAACAAGAAGAATAGAAATATAAAAATTTGTAACAGCTGTGAGCCCGGAACCTCGTGTTCTCTCGTTGACGTACGTCGCTAATTCAACGCTTTGATGCTTTCCTCCTGAATAGAAACGAGATCTATGCCAGTCGATAGGCTCTCTCGCCTTCTACCCACTCATCCCCACCTCGCCGCACCTCTGACTCCCACTTATACCCCCTACGCCGACGCTCGTGCACGTACAGGCGCGCCCGCGCGCGCGCTCGCACACACACACACACACACACACACACACACACACACACACACACTCTCTCTTTTGTGCTGTCTCGCTTGGTTCGCGATAAGGTTGACGCGGATGCGATTCGTCAGGCATACAAGGCACTTTGCACTCGACCGCAGCAATGGCAAATACTCTAAGCCTTGAGACTCTACTAAAATACGTTCCGTTTCTTTCATCTCCCTCTTCCTCTCACAAAATAAACGCAACGCAGTTTATAAAGAGATAATAAATTTAAGACTAATAATAGCTCCATTTTTCATTATTATAATTAATCGCATTTGATTGCCTACTCTCCATTTGAATATTATTGATGAACGTTGTTAATTACAATATGAAGCAGCGAACTATGTGGCATGAAATACTTCCGATATTGTATAAATGATAAAACTTTTCGCGTAAACGGTAAAATATTCATGTTTGAAACAAATTAAAAATTTTATATTCTGATCGATCCAAAACTATAGAGAGTATAAAACATTTAATATTCAAGTTTAAATTAATGATAATTACAGGTTACCGTTTTAAAAACATGTTTAACAGATTAATATCCATTTGCTAATCTTTAAGCATGATTATGTTTAAAAACTACTTTGCTAAATTTTGTTTCAAGTATATTTTCAAAATAGATTATTCAATAATAAAATATTGTTGTGTGTGTGTGTGTGTGTGTGTGTGTGTGTGTGCGCGCGCGCGTGCGCGCGCGCGCACATAAATGTATGTTAATATAAAAATGCATTTTCTATTCATTTACGATGTAACTTCAAGTTAATGAAGATTCAGCGTATACTGTAACGTGCATAAAATTTAAAATGTCGTTGCCAATAATTCTGCATACAAAAAAAAGAGACCGCAAAACTTGCATTAAATACTACCTGTCTACCATCACAAAATGTCATTTCACAAAAATCGTTTCGTAAAATTCGGTAAAATAAGTACGAAGAAAGATGCACTGGATGCTGCACTCTGAAGACTCATTAAGTAAATAAAGTGGCCCTCTACAGCGATACTACCGTTTCTATTGTTATTCGAATGAAAAAATTCGTCTTTCGCGAAGAAAAGAATTATTACTATGCGGCAAAGCTACGAAGCATCAGGACGAAATTTACGGAAGCTCCGTTTGCCAGAGCCGGGAGTTTCATAAATTTTCGAGCGAAAGCACGAAGACTGAAGCACATGGCAAACACGGCGAGAAGAAAGAGAGAAGATAATTTCAGTTTTCTAACATAGTCGAGTCGCGTAAAAAAGTCCAAGTCCCTACAATAGAGGAACAGCGAACGATTAATGTAAAATGGAAGATCTAATATCAGCCAGACCTACCGAACTACCGAGTATGAATACAAAGTAATTTGTAATTTAAACTTTGTATTTTATATCTTTGCGTTATTCAATATTTGCTAATAGTTTTCATTGAAAAATAGTCCATAAATAACAAAATTAATTTTTTAATCAGAAATTAATTTAATCCATAGCTTTTTTTTTTTTTCGTTAAAGACTTATAAAGTTACTATAAAAATGATGAAATGTACTCGCTATTTGTTAATGTATTCACGGCAATTATTAATGTTATACGTAAAATACAAATTAGAACAATTTTATTACATATCTTTGCATATGACAAGTTTCTTTATTAAATTGTACTTCCCGTTGCTTAATATTAAACTTATTTTCCCTTAAATAAATTAGTTTTATTAACATACTTCGATATGTTACTCTTGAGCTAAAATAAGTTCCTATTATTACACTCCCTCTGCCCCTCGCGCCACAACATAATAAAATTTATATCAAAATTGAATAAAATATTTGTGTATAAGAAAGTATGGATTCGACAGTAACTCATTTCAATTATAATTCCAACAGTAAGCATGTGGACTTATTCTAAAACCCAACCGATTTTTCAATATTTAAGCTAACTTGCGAACAAAATTAAATCTTTAAATTAATTGCATTAAATAAATTCATCTTCGAAATAGGATTAAATTTATCGTTTAATGAAGTAATAATTAAATACTTGTAAAGATTGCACTAATGGGACAGCATAAATATAATGATAATATGCCTAAAAATTGGTATTCTTTTAAAAAATAGATTTTTTTTACTTGAAGTTGTTGAATCTTTTAAAATTTATTTGTTATGAAGATCAACGCTTCGAAAATTAAACCAATGGTGATTTAATGAGTGAATTTGAAAATAATAGTGAATAATATTTGAAATTAATAAGTGGAACAATCATTTTTTAGGACGCTCTGTCTTATTATCATCTTTGTTATCACGATTGTATAGTTGAAAAAATTGTGTTAATTTGAGATTAAATAGAAAATATCTTCTACATAAGGTTTTGAATATTGAAAAAATATAATTGACCATTAAATCGAGACTTCCGTGTTTTATTGGCTTAAGAAGAATCGTGGATAGGCAGTTTATCAGCTTCTTTCCGTTAGACGCGAGTGACCAACGCTTTCAATTCATTAAATTTTCATAAGGACATTGACATTTCAACATCATTTGCGCACTGTCCGATCCAAAATTAAAAATAAATGAGAAAACAGGGCGTAGGTGTTGAGAAAGGGAAAAGGTAGGACGAGAAATAGATGATCCTAGGATAACAACGAGTTTTGTATGCAGTTTATTTTTCCGTTGCTGTGCATAGTTATAAATATCGCATCACGAAAGAAAAATATATTTTTTGTTTATGTGGGAATGTAGTGAAAGGATTATTTAATTTGTCAGAAACGATACAAGAAATCAGTATTTCTCGAATATTTTTTTCTTTATTGAACAATGCATTTAAAAATATATTTTATATAATATTTTTTGTAAATTTTTATGAATGAACTAGATAATCTTTTTTTTATCTTATTTGTATTATTCGATCAAACATATCAAATTATATGTCTACGTATATTATATGTTGTATATATTTTTTTTAATTAAAATTATTATTATATTCTACATTTTACGTATACTTGATTCACCTTCCATAAGGAAGAATCAATTATTATTTAGATATTTTTCTATTATTAACACATAAGGTTGATTTGTAATGGAAATTATTTGGTTTACGAATATTATATTTCATTTTTTATAATTTATTTTATCATTGATTAAATATATTTGTCTATTGATTTATTCAAATAGAACTTTCCTTTATATGCACAAAATTTTGAATTTATTTTTTAATCTCATATATTTTCGACCAATTTTAATATAAATTTTATATAATCCATATAAATATTATTTAATATATACGATAAAGTAGTTTTGTATATAGTGGTGCTTTTATTTACTTGCAAAAACCGAAAAATAAGGTTAAAATCAAACCTAAAGATATCTACATTTTGATAATAATTTCGCATTGCTGATTCCATAAAACTCATCTTATTCATCTTTCAGTATTGGAAAATAAATTCGATTTGTTTACTTACTTTATGATTTTTTTAATCTAACACTCGGCAACTTTTAACACAAGAGTCCTTATAAAATATTATAATGCTAACTAGGCACATTAGGCTGATCGTGCAATCTCGAAAACTACCGAAGTATACTTTGTGGGTGGGTCCTCTCGGTAAATAATATTAAAATTTTCTAGATAATAAAAATATTAATAAAATTAAAGACACTTGAATTTTTTTTAAACTGTAAATATATAAAAATATACAGACGAATAGCTAAATGTTTAAAAAATATCTCGCAACAAAAGAAATTAATGTCACTGCACCGGCTTAAGTAGCAAAAGCAATGTGCGATGAGCAGTAAAATTGTCTTGGGAAACTACCAATCCGCCCCCCCCCACCCACCCACCCGCATAACATCGGTATGCTGCCACTGTATTCGGGGAACATAAATTTTCCAATATCCAGGCCATCTCATCAAATCCTTAAGTTCTCGCATTAACAGCCGCCATATCAATTTGATTGCCTATAATACAAATATCCATTCTCTTATACGGAATTGCCACTATATGTAACAGATATTCTTCTCATTTGAATTGTGAAAATGTAAAATATTTCATGGTCTGTGAAAGTTCGACAATTAGTTGCAAGCACTGTGATAAATCATTTCCTTTTAGCTTGGAAAGACGAAATGGCTTCCAATACTCATAAAGTACAGGAATGATTGTTAATGTTCTTTGCGTATAACTAAAGTTATAATTCCAGTTCTTAAGCTTATAAAGCTTATATATATATATATATATATATATATATATATATATATATTCTTTACATATAATATGAGAAATAACTTTTAATCATTGATAAACTTTTTTGTTAAATATACTTGTTTTTCTGCTCTTTCATCTCTCGTTAGCATATAAAAATGAATAAATTATTAAACTTATATTAATTCTCTATCATATGATGTATTAAATTTAATCGTATGTATTTCTTCAAAAGTATTATAAATTTTCGATAAGTAGATCAGCGAGAACATTCCTCAAATTTCATGTCTCAACAAATTATTATTACTTATTAGAAAGTATTTCTATTTCAAGTACGTGAAAAGCCTTTAATAAAAACAATATTTAATAATTCATATTGTCATAATAAAGTATATTTAAAATATAATACATAATATTTACATAGGTTAGGAATCAAATGTCAACGATTTACCTAAGAGACACTTATTAATAATATACTCCGTCATTTATTGTCTTCATCAGATTATACGCAATTACCTTCTACTCCCATCTAAGTAACAAAGTATCGTTGTAACCATCCATGGCCTCCGGCATAATCTACATCGACATCAAGAGTGCGATAAGGAATTACATTGAGGCCCGTAGCCTACATATTTATGCTGAAGACTTGCAATGCGCGCGCGTGGGTGTGTCAGCATATAATGCAACAAACCGCTGAAATTTATTAAATTAACTCCGGCAATATCTTTAAAATCCTTTTGAAAATAACACCGCAAAATTATTTTGTAGAAAATTTATATAAAACTCAAATATTCACTCACTAAGTTATAACATATTTACTTGACTTGACCTTCCGAAAACAGAAAATGGCACATCACCTAGAAAGTATAATTAATGACTATTACGAAATGCACTTTTCTCGATCACAAATTACTCCTTAGAATAAATTTTAATGGCAAACCACTCAACTTCGTTACGCTCCATAACTATCATTCATAGGCGTACGTAATTTTCAAAAAAAAATTTTTGATCCCAGTCTCGAATTGACCGGTTTATCCGCATAATGCAGACGGAAAATTCAATGAAAAATAAGAATATCTTATATTATACGACTAACTGAGCAATCTTTAAAAGATGAAGACACGAATTCGAAATTCGACGCTGGAAGAAGCAAAACCACATGTACATGTATATATGTTACTCGCAATTTCCTCAGACACAATAGGGTCTGAGCATAATGAAGTACTCGGGGCTTAGATTCAGGAATGGCTTTGAAGCGCGAGCGAAAGCACAAATGAGACGCTTAATTACCTTGGCAAATTAAGTGGAAACGGCCAGATTAGTGGTATCTGCCTGCCCGCCAATGCTATTCCGTTTTGCCTCTGCACTCTCTCGACTCGCGATCCCTCTCTCCCTCTCCCTCTCCCGCCCCAAATACCTATCTATCTACAGATATCTACCTATATATATATATATATATATATATATATCTACTAACATATAAACGAGTATTAATTCACGCATGCGCATCACGCGAAAAAGATTATTCAGGCATATAAAGGTAAATTATGAATTTCGGAAACTGGAGCAAGTGCATGAAAATCTTGATTATATAATAATCAAGACTGCATTAGATCCTAGTAAGGTTTGATGAGATTAAACCAACATTTACGATCGAAATTTTTTTTATAGATTTAATTTGAATAAATTTATTTTATTCTTCAGAAATAAATGACAAATTACTCTTATTGTAGGGTTCTCATTACTTATGTAATCTCGATTACATTTATTGAAATTAAATGGTTTCGATTTAAAAACTTTGATTGCTAGGAAGTATAAGTAATTAATTACCTTGCTTGAAAAAATGTACTTTCAAATTATTCAATTTTTTAAGACAAGCAATTATTAACTAACCTTTATAAAGATACAAATCATCAAAACACCAAGTATTTGATGATTAATACATATACTGATAATAATAAAATTACTATTATTATAAAGATTATTAATATTTTCAAATAATCCGATTAAGACATAATATTTATGTTATATCGCATATTTTCCATTTCATTTTCATTCAAATTATAAAAAATTATCATATAAAACCTTAATTAAAGATCAGATATAATTTTTTTTTTTAAATTACTTGGCTTCATTATATATTCTTTTATTCACTTATCAAATTTATGATAATACATTATTAATGAATTCTAAAAATATTATTTATGCTCTTAAAACAGCATATTATTATTATTATTATTATTATTATTATTATTATTATTTTTATTTTTATTATTATATATGTTATTTATAATAAATACCTAATCATTTCTTAATAATTTTCTAGTAGTTAAAAAGTTCTTATTAAAACTTGTAATATTATAATTCAAAAGAATTAGTATTTTCCAAACCAATATTATATGAATTATTTTGCAAATCGGAAAACTTAGGTTCTGCTAAGGTAGTTATTAAATTGCTTTGATTGTCATTTAAGTGAAAGGGTCGAATTACAAGGTGGCCTTTCATTAAAAATAGCCTAGCGAGTTATGAAATTACGAAGAGTAAATATATTATAAATAAATTTTTAATTTACAAGATCAAACGTAATTAATCGTAAATTCATAATTTCTGTAATAGCTGGACGTTATATTTAATACATAAGAAATTACAATATTGGAATAATTTTGTTTGAACATGCTAAATCATACAACTAATTTGGACGAATGTCCTTCCCACCATTGCCTGTCTCCTCTCTCTCTCTCTCTCTCTCTCTCTCTCTCTCTCTCTCTCTCTCTCTCTCTCTCTCTGCCTCTATGTCCTTCTTGCTCTCACTATCCATTTATCTCTCTCAGAGGACACTCAATTAAAGCAAGACAAAACAATGCGATTAATGAGAATAAGCAATATCGGTGGGCAATAGTGTTGAGCGGAATAATCTCTGAAGAATGGTCAAACGAGAGTCTGACGGACGGGAGATGAGGGAACGAATCTGTCCAACCCTCATCTCATTACACGAGCTTGCGATGTCGGGTCGCCGCTATCTGTGGTAGTTCATTTTGCACATGGGGATATGCACCTGGCATATGCCGCTACTCGCTGAATTGTACGCGACCCTAACTGTAAGCATTTGATCTGACTCGACCGCCGTTTCCACGTCGGATATCCGCTTTCAAGGTCAACAGCTCATTGACCACGTCATACGTTAAACACCGAATATTATTTATTCCCTTTGGCGCATCGGTCGCGCTTTGATGTGATTTTCAGTGACGAGGAGCTTCTTATCGTGCAAGCCCTACCGATACCTCAATAGTACGTCATATCGCCAGTATAAATATTTGACCAATGCAAAGTATTTGTTTAAGCAATCCAGGCGATATGTAATAAGCGTCCCTCCATTCCAAACTCTCATCCCCCGTCATGTACTTTAAGCCTCTGACAGTATATTTATTAATTATTGTATTTTTTTATTACTCTGTTTATTACCGCTTGGGATACGCAAAAAATAGATGATCCGAAATTAAAATGCCATTTCAACGTTAAAATTTCAAAAGCTTTATCTGGCAAGATATCTGAATAACATAGCTTGAGACGGGGTAAAATTATGTTTGACTTCACTGTAGTTAGCAAATTAATATAATTTGTTTCATTACAATAAAAATTACAAAAAAATATGCAATTATCGTTATTTAGAATTGCCAACTATCTGATCCTTATGAAAGTCAAAAATAGTTTGACCGAAATTTGAATTTCTTATTGTAATTATTATTTGCATAAATTATATATATATATGTATATGTATTTTTTTTATCATAAAATTAAATTTATAAAGATAATTAATAAATATATTGAATATTTTATAGATATTTTTATGGATGAGATTACAGTTAATTAAAAGGAAGATACTTTCATTGCAATATTTCGAGCGATTATTATTGTATTTAAAAATAAAAGTACTTTGTAATATTTTTTTAAAATAGCTTTCACATTGAATATTGAAATATATTTTTATCTACCCATTACATTACCTAAAAACAAAAATAAAATAAAAAAATGTTTCGACGATATAATTCGCAAATTTCTATTCGTTCATACAATTATTTAATTATGTAATTATTGTATTTTATTATACGTCCGATGCAAACATATAGCCTTCGCTATTTTATATATAATTTGTGTAAATTAATTATTCATATACAATTGCACTTGTATTAGATTTTTCGATATTTCCTTAGACTAGCTTCGAAATAACTAAAATCGATTAACAATTAAATGTTTTCTTCCTGCACATATCCTGTTTCGCTGTAGTTCTGAACAAACACGTACATATAGATAAAACAAATTTAATAATTAAACAATTATTGATTAATCAAACGGTTGAACTTTATGAATTTTATAATTGATAAATGAAAGAAACTGAATTCCCTGAATGATATTCATAAATATTCGATTTTTTTTTTAATGTGCATATAGACACTACGTTAATCATATCATTGTCCTCGCCAATATATATTTTACATATTCAATTATTAATAATAATTACCGATTCACATATATATATATATATATATTAGTTCACAGAACTTGTTTTAAGCTATTTTATCTGCCTATAGTTTAAACAAATTTACAAGCTCATATTCAAAATATTACATCTATCGATCAGGAGGTTAACTCCCTTCTCGCACCTGAAAATTACTGAAAGATTTGAATCTTTCTGTTTGCAACAATTCAGAATAGAGGAGGAGGAGGAGGAGGAGGAGGAGGATGTAAGGGCACCAGGGGAGAATTAACTTAAAGCCAAGGGAAAAGTATGGTGTAAGGCCATTGGCTAACGCGACTGAATACTAAAAAATTAGCATCATAATGATCATGTAGCTCGAGGTGGCCTAAGATTAAAATGTGATTCGCAGGAGATTCGCGCGCCCCTACAAACACATAAAAAAAGTACTTTGTATACATGTAACCCGACGTACAATTACTATTTACGTGCATTGATAAAAAGATTTTTTACTCCAGTAACATGCATCCTGTAATCATATATCGTATGTAATAACAGCTTTTATAATTCACTTAGTTCAGCCTTATTTTTTCTTTAAGTAAAAACTCGTCACACATTCCATGTATTCTATCTAAGCGTTCGTAAATTCACATATTGCAGTTAATAATTAAGAGAATAAAATAGCAATAATGACTCGTCAATATTTATTAAATCGTCACGGCACATTTACTTGTAATATATTGATTATCGTAATTAAACGATTTGTAGAGAATGTCAACTTCATTACGAGCTTTTATGTCGAATTTTAGCGTAAATTCATATCAACTATCAATAGGACACACCTTAATGGTAAACCCATTTCAACAGACTCGTAAGATTGTGTCAACTTATGAAACCTCGAGTTCATTAGAACATATTAATATCAGATGATATGAAGGGGAGCCTGACAACTTAAGTATACCACAAATAAACTTAATTTCTAATAATCAATTTTATAATAGATTACTGCAACGGGAGTTTATTTTATTTGTGCTTGTATTAGTCACTGGGACTCAGCAAATAAGTAATTACAATTATAATACTTAAACAGACAAGCATTTATTTATAAAGAAATATGTAGGTAAAACGAGTCATTTACGATAAAATAAATTAATTGGAATGAAATGTGCTCCCTCTATACTTACTGGATTTTAAGATTTTATTAATACCTTAATAATAAAGTAGATCCTTCTTTGAAAAATAATTACCTTTAATAAGAAATTTTTAAAGCGTTAATAAATAATTTTCTACCACTATACGAGTATATACTTTTGTGTAAAGCAGTAATAAATTATAGCTTATTAACAGGAATATTTCTGCTTAGAATGCAGGAATTTTAAGATCGTAAATTGTCTATTCTCTGAAAAATTTTTTTACTAATTTTCAATGAATAATGCAACTATCTGTTCGGATTTATTATAATTTTATATTATTTATTCGTTTAATAGATGAAAAATAGAACTAATTTATATATCACGTATCGTTGTTGATATTGTTATAAACATATCAGTATATAAATTCTAAAAATCTTTGATTTATCTATTGTAAAATTAATTGTAGAACTAGGACATATTAAATTGAAACTGAATTCTATTTCTATAAATATATAATATGTACAGTTTGTATTTATTTTCGTGCACACAAATTACATCAAAATATATTCCGAGATAATTATGTGATTCAAAAGGAAAATTCCAATTTATTCGCTTATACCAATAGAACTTGCTATTTTTACATGTGTGTGTGTGCGCGCGCGCGCGCGCATTCACATATGTATGTTTTCAAATATATTGGCAATAGTGTGTGCATAGCGTGGAATATAAATATTAGTATATAAAGCACAACCTCCTTATATTATATTGGATAATATCTAATAAGATAATAATAAACGATCCTATGTAAATCGTTTTTAATATAATTGTTTAATTTATTTTTTAATAAAAATAAACTCTAACGACTCGTCGTGGTCAGTATAATTAGACCTGGGTAAATTCGCCCCTTGAATGTAAGCGACTCTATGACGCACCAATATGCATCACAGCACAAGCGTCAAGGGTATGTGTCAAGGGAGATGTGGGCACTTGCTACATGAGACGTGTCGACGATATGTGTAATGGTATATCTACATGTAGATTAACCTTTGCTCATTCATCTATCGTGTGACAAATAGCTGATTTTATTTTTATAGGTAAAAAATGCATGTTCTATAGGTATTTTTCTCTGATATATAACTCGTTGTATAAATTTCTTGTCCTCCTATTGTATATTTAAATTATACATACACTCGTTCACGTATGCGCATCCATGCACATGCACATAAACACATGAATACGTACATATATATATATATATATATATATATATATATATATATAAAAGTTTTAGCACTTTAGATTTTAATATTATCTAGTATAGTAAAAATAGTTTCATATAATTATAAAGCTAAAACCGCATTAAGATAGTACTTAGCATTGGCCAAGAATATAATCATTATCGTACCTTTGTAAAGCAGAGTTAAAAAAAAATAGTTTATAATTTGCTATGAATTTGCTATGCAGGGTATTAACATTTACAAGACGCTAAAAGAAACAATCGATCAACGAGCTTGTAAAGTAACGAGAATTCCACTCAATTGAAAAAACAAAAAAAAACAAAAACAAAAATAAAACAGTACTGCCAAAGCTAATGATTAAGATAAAAAATTCAATAGCTGTGATGTCAGTAGCCTTATCACGGGCTTGATCGGTTCTATTTATCGGAAGCCTTTATCGACTGACTTTATCGAGCAAACAAATGCAATGACAGAATATCGAAGAGCCTACCAAGGCATCGATCAGTTCCGTGACTAATTAGCTTAAGTAGAGTCGACCGATAATTATCGTTGGTGTGCAGGTTGTAACTAGTCGTAGAAGCCCATAGGGACTTTTGTATGAATAGCGGGACACGACGAGTTGAAAACCATTTTAACGTTTGCCCTCCTTTTGTCGTTGCATTTCTTGAGCCTAATTTGAGCCTTAATAATTGATCTTAAATGCATTATTCGACATATACTTTCATTTTCAATATTTCATTTGCTTCTCAATACTTAACTCAAAATTTACGAAAAATATATCCATCATGGAAAAACCAGTCATTCTTAATACTGAAATAAATCGATAATTACAGATTCTGCAAAAACACACACAGATATAACCAGTTGGAAAACATAAATTTTGTTTAAAGAATGCTTTAATATATTTTAAAATTATACGAAGCTTCGCCAAACTCTATTAATCATCATTAATGACGAAAATCCCATATAATTTATCGAATACTCTCCACCTCTCTGATATCACCTATTAACATTCATCGATTTCATTCGCAACTATAAACAAAGTGAATTACATACGAATAATAACGCTTATTAATTAGCAATTCTAACTATCTTGTCAAAGGATTATAAAATATGCATATTATTTCATCGTATCACAATGCCTTTATCATAGATTACGAACGAAATTGCAAAATTAGCAAGGAATATAGTCTTACAACGGCACGGTCTTTTAATGAAAGAAGAGAAAAAATGACGTCGAATTGTATTATTTCGAAGCTAATTATATTTACCTTTTATTGTACTTTAAAACTCCGTTCGTTAAAAATTTAACTTTTCCTTAAATATTAAAAATCTTATATTGTATGCGCACTAGTTGTTAAAAAGATTTGACAGCATAGTATTTTATTTTTTTTTTTTATTTTTATTTTCAATGTCTTTTTTTAACGCGACGGAGTGTACAAAGAATATTGTAGTACAATGTTTGAATTACTGTAAAAAAAAATTTCCTATTTGGAATTTTTCATCTTCTTTATGAAATGAATGAATAGATTGCTATTTTGTATATTTGGTTTTTGCTAAATGAAAATTCTAAGGATTGTATACACATAAAAAATAATCGAAAACTCATTGTGAAACATATCTTATATATATATAAATTTTTTTTTTCTCTTTAATCGGAATAACAGTTTTCTTAAAACAAATGAAATTAGCACATTTATAGTATTTACATTATAAAATGTTTTTTAATATGGCTAAAAAATTATGAATAAAGTAGTTAATAAAAATAATAATAGATACTTTGCTTATTAATGTTTAATATACTAAATAAATGCAATTCAAGTTTTAGATATATTATTTATTTAACTTATTTTATAAAAATATTTAAGCTACATTTAATACAAACTAGGATAAAAATTATTCCATTTAAAAGCATCAATTTTATCGATAAATAATATAAATTTATAAAACTAGAATTCAGCATAGGGGAAAAATACTATTTTGAAAATGATAACAATTGATAAATATTTAATTTTGCCAACTCTGTTAAAATGTTATTATCGATTTGTTCAAATATATTGTACAAACTCCAGGGGTGAAAAATATTTGTGAATTTCTATTATCTTTGTTTAAAAATCACAATTTATTTCATTATTTAATGAAAAATGGTATGAATATTAGGGGGGGGGGGGTGATTATACACACATATATATGAAAAATAAAAAATTCACATTTATTATACCATAAATTCTTTCAATAGTACTCCCTAACTCTCCTGTTCATATTCTTTCACCAATATTCTCCCTTTGCCCGACAATATACAGAGAAAAAAAATATATCAACAAAAGAAAATACGAGAAAGAAATCCTCGTTCCATCATCTTTTCCATTCTTCTTTATGCATTAAATACAAGTATGAGCTTTAGTCAATCCTCTGCGCGAGTACTCAATCACTGAATAGTCTTGCCTCGAGAATAATTCGCCAGCTAATTGAAAGAAATATAGATACAGTTAATATTTACCACCTCGACGTTATTCCCGCCCTCATTTGCCCTTTGACACTATCGACAAAATTCCCCGCTCCCGCACCCCTAAGCCCATTAGTCTTTAAATCTGATGCTTGACTAAGTCGGTGTGTGATCACATTACTCGCACCATGTCTTTCCTGTCCGCCGTAGCAATTATCTGTGTACATGTTTCTTGCTAAATGTACTAGTGTTTTTCGACTCTTCCCCAAGAGCCTCCTTGCGCCTTTCCTCTCACGCGACTGCGAAAAGGCGAAAGCTCGCTCTTTATTCTCTTTGATCAGTGAATGCTGATTTCCAGGGTAGACCGGTGATAGCATCGGTAGAGAGGCAAGTAACCCGGCGGTGTGGGAATTGAGGGGGCGGTAGTCGTTCGAACACGAGCTGCGTAATGCGATTCCGCGAGCGAACGTTTGTAGGGGCGGAGCTCATGCTGGTATAGTCCGTTCCGAGAGCTCGCTTTACCTCTATGCAGGAATTATTTCATGAAAACGATAAAGGGATTTATTGCGCATACAACGTTCTTTTTACACGCCTATACTTAACATTATTCGGAGAAAATTTATGTATACTTTGCTTTTATTGCGCCTAAGATCCCGTGGATGGGAGTAAAATGTTTTAGCGATTATCACTGGATTCTTAATAGCCCGTACTTGCTTATTTGCAATAATTCTTTTTCAACTAAACTAAAGGCTCCTTCTTATCTCCACTACTTGAAATCCTAATAGTGCCACGCGACGCTTTGCTTAAAAAAAGGACGAGATATTAATAAATAAAGCAGGAGAGTGAAGGCTCCAATAAATGCTTTGAATTCCATTTGAAAATTTATGAAAAGTTGGCAAATACACACATATTGCGAATAAATTTGAGAAACTTATTCCGATAAACTCGTATAGCTTCGCATGAAATTAGTTTATACGTAGTTTTCCAAAATATTGCACATTTTACACGGAACAATGCTTTATACTACGTAAGAGAAGAAAAAATCAATAAACGTATTTTTATTTAACGAGCCAGCAGATTAAATAATCATTTTCGAAATCTTTTGAATATTGAAAACAAATACTTAAAACATATTGATTCTATTTAATTACCTTCGAATATTTTGTATAGATTTTTTCTTGTAAATAAATCGATAATATAGTTATTACTGATGTAAATGATGCCAGCTGTTATAATTAGAATTCTGCTTTATATTATTACCATGCTTGAATTTAATTTATATCACCATTCGTAATTGGAAATGTGAGTTATAAACTAGGATTAAATATTACAACATAACACTATCGTATTAATTATGTTTTCCATTATCGTTTAAGAAATGCTTATAAAATAAGATTATTAAACTGTAATTATCTTGCCGACCCACTAACACAGATAAAATGTTGGTCAAAAAAATATAAAATACAGTAATAGACGTTTGTAATATCTTATGCAATTGGCCCGGTTGCAATTAATGCCAACATGTAAAAAATATGTGATAAAACGTCCACGTAACGGAGGTAAAGGAGAGGCAAAAAGTCAAGTTTCAAAATAGGATAAAATATTATATTTACCGAGAGTATCTCGGCGATCCGTGAGCTATTTTTTGTATTCCATAAGAGCCGTTAAACCCTCGACGAACAGTCAATGATGTACTTCGTTTTATCGGAGTCTCCTGGGAGTGGCAATATACGAAAGAGAGTGAGTGAGTGAGCGAGTGTGTACGCGCGCGCGCGCGCGCGCGCGCGCGTGTGTGTGTGTGTGTGTGTGTGTGTGTGAGAGAGAGAGAGAGAGACATGTCATAGGTAGTGTGATAAATTTAATTCGAGATTTTTAAGTCAAAGCGCGAACGACGTGGAAATTGAAGAGCTACTGCAATCTCTGACCATACTCCCGACTCCGCTGCACTGAATCTGTCGAAAAAATCACCACGACACTACTCGACTAAATATTCCGAGCGCGTTGTCCCTCTTCCATAAGAAAAATTACTGTTTCATACGATGACCCAACCCAGGAATCATTGTTTTCGCTTCAAGTACACGGTCGTTGAAATTTCGCGGCTTACGCGTGCGCGTACACATGGCAATTTAAAAATTTACCTTCTTTCCATTGGCGGAAATATCAAATTGTCGTTTTAAAATCGATAGGCATTGCAATATTGAAGGAAATATTGAATAAAACGCATTCAATTTTACAATTTTAGAAATTTCGAATGATATAAGGATACAATATATGCCTACTCATATGCTGAAATCTTTTATTACAAAATTCTTCGTTTTGTAGCGAACTCAGACATATAGATGGGGGGGGGGAGGGATCTTCAATAATCTCTATACATTCTCATGTGAACATATATTGGAAAAATAAAACATAAGTGACCATCGATAAAGGCGTGAACCATATAATCTTGATGACTATTTAAGTTCATACATGTGTAATATATTTCATTAAAATGTCGTATGTCCTTTTTAAGAAAAACTGGATATAATTTAATTGGTTCGCAACGAATCATTATTTAATAATTAATACAAATAATTAATAAAGTGCCATAATAATATTTGATAATTAAACTAATTAATACATTTTCAGAAGAAATATAATCAATAAATATAAATAAATGTAACGCTCGTAATTCTCTACTAAACATTGGCTTGACATTGTCAATTTCTGAATAATAGATGAAAAGAAAATACTAGAAAAATGAGTAGAGCATTGACGAAATGCAAATACAAAGGGAAATCCTCTGGAATATCACGATAGCAAATTCATTATTAAATAAATACTAAACTGAATCTAATGTACTGAACTAATATACTTTGTTATTGTGAAATTTTATTAAATTATATAACAATTATGCAAGAAATATCTCCTAATATTCATTAATTTTATTTACATCTTATGAAATTAATAAAAAGAAAGGCATGTATTTGATAGAACGACTGCTATTGTCGATTTGATCAAAAAATAAGAAAATGTAAATGCAAATAAGATTCGATTATAGCGAAAAGTAGATATCGCAGTTGAAGAGGCGATAAATGACTTATGAGTGTATGTCACGACTGATCATTTAATTACGTCATGCTTCGCTAGTATCGATAGTCTCGATTAAATATCCGAAAAGGTTTTTTTGCAACGTTTCAGAGAGCGATTTAGTCAGCAATGGCCTCGCATACTTCAGACTACGCCTCTTCCCTTTTTGCAGGCTGATTACGCCAATTTACTCTAGATGTATGGTTGGAACGAATTTTAGCCAATCAGGCGCGTTCTCATCCTTCCACATTTCATTTTTTCTTATAGATTTTCTGACTTTCTACTCGAATTCATTCTCTCTATTTCTCTTTCAGCCCCTTTAGACCCTTTAATGGGAAAATTCTACGGGCAGCCTCATTGGCAAATGATTCAATAAAATCGATATTTCCGGATTTGGTTACGTATTATTTTCATATTATTATACTTGCTCGTAAAATTCAAATTTAATTTACTTATATGAACATACAATATACTTAGATTCCACTAATAATTAATACACGAGTTTATATAAAAGTTAATTTGTTTTTTTTTTGCATTATTTTACTAAGCGATTTAAATGGAAATATAATAAATTTTAATGTACGTAAAGTGAAAACTGAGTGACTGTAGCGTAAGTAAGCGTTTATAAATCCACCTAATTATGTTCTGTCACCACACCACTTGTTAAACAATAATTACTCTTACCTACGAAATAATTGCTCTAATCTCTCATATAATAAATGAAACGTTATAATCTATTAAATTGTCACATTATTGAAATAAATTTCCTACATTTAACCGCAAACAATAATATCGACGTATCGATTTATTATTCGCTTAAACTTATTCATACACATTTCCATCACGCTCACGTGACTTATATATATTAGGCGATTATTTCCTTCAATCGTAAAAGGTAATGTGTTTCAGACCAAACAGAGAGAGAGAGAACGCGCGCGTGTGTGTGTGTGTGTGTGTGTGTGTGAGCGAGAGAGAGCTGGCAAAAGCATCGTAAAAACACTAAACGCTTGGAGTAATTATATTTAAGCTTTGGCGATATTCTATTCCTCTGGTGAGAGAAATTGTCTAGAATTTTTTGTTAAGTACTAATTTAATATTCATTCTTGATTTCATCATTATTTCTAATGACATTAAAGTAGAAAAAAATATACAAACTCTTTAATATATTTATTCGTTAATTTCATATTTTCCTGTAAGTCTATAACATTTTCTAATACAAAACTTATTTCACTCTTAATTTTTATATTTAGATCAATATTTTCTGTTTAAAATAAAAATATGCTATAGTCTTTAATGTATAAAACCTATTAATTATTATTCCTATACTATATACAAAACACATATTTAATAATTATATTTATTAATTATAATTCTTATTAAGCTTATAATAATTCTAATTTAAAAAAATTAAATTAAGAACAATAACGTATATTAAGTAAAATATAATATTACATATTATGAACAATATTACGTATAAATATATCTCGTTCAATAATTTCTATTTTAAAAAATAATCCAAGTAAATTCATCGAGTACATTAACACGTATGTGTTATTATACAACATTTTGCATCCTAATTATTATCAAGATTTTAAAGTACTTCGTTTGTTCAATTTTTTTATATAAAAGGATTAGACGAGACAAAGAGAGATAACAACAAACTGGGAAACTACGCATGTCTAAATTGAAAGATGAAGCTCGCAATAATTTAACTATTTAGAAGCGCCATTTGTGAAAGATCAATACGATTTATTACAAAATAGACTGTATATTACAAAATATCGCATCTCTCTTCACATAAAAGATACCGTTTCAAGACAATGGTGTTCTAATCTAGTTGTTTTGGATTTGAATCGAAGCTTTTATATCACATCTAATTAAGACTTCTGTTGAACATGACATCGGTAACTTTCAAAATTACTGCTATGAAAATTTAAGCAAATTTAATACTAAAATTAATGAGTACTAATCCTGAAATATAATTCAATATTTTATTTGATTGTATAATTACAAACTTTTCATAGTATCATATTTTTACCTACATGAGATGAATAAACCAATTATACCTGAAAGATTGGAATAATATTTAAGAAATGAAAGTTTCTTTTAAGCCAAAACTTTCTATTGATCATTAGAACTGCATGCCACTTTAATTATAGGTTAAACAAATTTAATTTCTATCAAAATTTGGTTTAGTATGTAGTACATTTTGTTATTAAATTATAAATCGCAATTGATAAATTCGTAGAAAAAGTATTTCACAAAAATTGAATTCCAATATCCTCTATAATGTAATAAATTAAAAAAATCAGAGAGTAATAATATTTTAAAAATATATTAAAAGTAAATCAACCCATTTCTTCACTATCGCATAAAATATGTATTAAAATAATATAATATAGTACCAGAATTGATGAATTTTCAATCATTAAATGATTTAAAATAATAATTATAAGATTCTAATTTATAATTTCATAATATATTTCAATAAAATAGAAATTATTTGAAGAGTATCTCAATTTTCTATTTGTAAGCAATTTTCAGCTTTATGAGATTTACTTGCACGATACGATCGACTGACCTGAGCGTTGACCCACACTACTGCCACGCGACATGCTTGTACTTAACGTAAAGACCTGTTTACGTAGAAAACCGCGGATAAATTCTCTCTCCTCTCTCTCTCTCTCTCTTTCTCTCTCTCTCTCTTCCGCCCTCCCTTCTTCTGTCTACTACTAACTTTATTCCCTTTTCATTATTATACAGCTTGTAAAATCTAGCAAGAGTGACTGAGCTTTACAACAGAACAAGAGCGATTGCCATCACACGAGCCCTAAGTAAACGAGTATAATCCTAAACGTTTTACTTGTAACTACATTTATCTGTTTTGTATTCTTTCAAATTATTATTGCAGCATTGATATTGTATTGATTAATTCCTTTACTAATAATTATATGCATTATTCTAATTTATAGTAATATTGTATTAAACTATTCAATGATTAATGATAGAAATATAAAGCAGGTAAATAAATAGTATAATTGGTTCAATGTATTATCGTCTGTTACATGGAAATTTAAGTATACGTAAATTGGAATAATGTGATGATAATAAAATATTTACTACTAATATTATTATCTGTCATGAAATTTTGCCTGTAGCCTGATTTACAATATTTTAAAGAACAATTAAAAGCAAATGTGTTTATAAATAAATTTTATACATAATAACGAAATATAAATTAAAATCAATAAATACAGTTCATTTAAAGATAGTCAGATAAACTGATAACATAGATAATTTAATTTTATAAATTATTTTTTTTGCAAGAGAATATTTTTACCAATTGAATTTTCAATATTTTTTAATATTTTACTCGCATCTACTTTTTGTTACTATAATAATTAAACAAAAATTTAATATCAACGTACATCAAAATATGACTTATTAATATTATGCTTCTATAAGCACTTTGGAATATATTAATTGAAATTTTTTTGTAATAATAAATTTTATTAAAACATAAATTCATTTTGAATGAATAATCAAGTTAACAAAATCAAATGATAATGCATTAATAATTAGTTTAATTTCATCCTTAACTTTCGTACCTATTAAATACCTATTAAATAAATGACATTAATTAGATCAATTTAAGATAGTTTCATATTAATATGTATAGGATCGTTAACGGAATTATCGCATAATAACAATCATCATATTAAAATTCCTTCTGCAGATTAATTATAAATTACTTGTTTGTGAATTATTTTTACGTGAATTAAAACTGCAATAAAAAATAAAAGAAAAGGTAGTATTTATAATCTAGCAACGTATATTTATTCTGGAAAATTAAAATTCTTTCAGAAGATAATAACCATTTTAATAATTCATTAAATTATATTGTGAAGTTCAGAAGTTTTTTAAAAATCTTTTCTATAAAACTCGATTCAAAATTGACATTATGTAAAATCTAATAAGTTTTTGTACATTAATGTTTTTTAGCATTATTCTATTACGATATTTTACATTCTCTAGGAGAAGAATATAAAATGTCCAATGATATATATGATATACAATAGCTTTAATTTGATAACCTGGAAAGTTTCCTAAATTCAATCGAATCAGATAAAATTTTTATTTAATATTTAATACCTGGGAAATGCTTGCCCTGTAAGAGATAACTCTTACATAAGTTATAAAACTTGAAACAATCGAGTCATTAAAAAAACTTTGCTACTAATGCCCATAGACATTTTTGAAAAGTAGTTCAAATATTTTAAAATTATAATATATATTAGTTTCACTGATAATTATAGAATTAAATGTGAATATACACGATATTTGAATATTCCAATAGAAAAATTATTGTTCGTATATTCATTAAAAGTATTAGTAATTAAACATTATTAGTAATTCATATATTGAATTCTTACATTATTGACATATACATCATTATATTCAAATATATTATTATTACAATATATTACATTAATAATAATTTAAAAATTAAATCCTTACTTAGCGTGATCAGCTTTCAAATGTCTTCAATTTATTTCCAATCTACGAATAATCATTCTGTAATACTGTTCTACGATATAATAAATGCACTATATTTATTTATCCCGTACGTATTGATTTGAGCACAAATTTATTTGAAATATTATTGTAATGCATCTTATTTATATATCTTTAAATTTCACTCTACTAGAAAACTTTCGTAGCACTCGTATAAAATCGATTTTTATATCATGTAAACTTATCTTTCTTAATGCATTAAGTTAACAGTTTTATAAAAAGCAATTATTGACTTATTACATTTATATGCAAATAACGTAAAATAATCATTAAACAATGTAGATTACAACGACATGATCTTTACAGTGAGAAAAAATTGTAGAACATTAAACATGAATGACGCTTAATAAATCAGTGAGCTATTAAAAATATTTATTATATTTCTCAACTTTTTTATGACACGCAACGAATAATAAAAAAAAAAAAACGATGATTTTAAAATATTATAATAAAACTTCTACTCTTCGACATTTGAAATCAGTTTCCCCAAATGCGACGCTCCTATATATAAAACTACAAATCCATTACATCTACGCAAACGTACTACCATAATGCATAATGCCACCATTCAATGCCATCCAAAAGTATATCATACGTGCATGAAATGTGAAAAGACGAGTCATTTTATCCTTGCCAACAAAATCCATCAGAATTCTACGTTTTCGTGGAAGAAAAGCCTGATGGTTTCCCAAGATCAGACACTCTGGCGCAAAGCGCACCCCCACGTATCCACCTGCGGTACACATCGCACATATAAACAGCTATTCAATGTTCCGGATATGTACGTCTCACGAGGACAGAGACTTTCTTATATATAAGTATTTTGAGCTCTTGTGTTGCGATATGTACTGTGGTACGCGGGGGCGGGGGGGGGTGCAATCGTACCGGCTTATATGTGGCGAGTTAAATTTTGAAAAAATTCCAATATCATTACAAAAATTATTTCCAATTGTTAAAATCTCAAATCTACAAATATATATAATTTTTAAATTGGCTGTATTTAATATATTCTGCTTGGTAATATACAATGATTCCACTTTAAAATGTATTATTTGCTATGAATATAATGCAATGAACTTGATAACTTATGTATAGAATGTTATCGTGATGTAATACTAATAAAAGTCTAGAGTATTATGATCGAGATATCGAAGTCATTATTTTTAATTCGTATTAAAAATAGCTGGTGCACGGCTGATAAAGGACAGGTCTATTTTTTTTTTTTTATGTGATAATAATTAGAGCGCTATGAAAAATGTATAAACATAAAATATGTATTTGAAACATGTATTTGAAAGTATTTTTTGATGTTGGTGAAAATAAATAGTCGAGAAAAGATATTTTAACATATTCAAAGAGAAACATTTTTTCAAACGCATTTTAAAGTTAACCTTGCCGTTACAACACATTGTTTTATGCTTATAAATAAAATATTTTAAATATACTATATATATATATATATATATATATTATATTTGATAACAATAATAATAATAGTAATAATAGTAAAAGATAAATGATTTTTATTTAATTCTTAAATATAAAATATAACTACCAATGCATTATTTCCGTTGCAATTTTACATGTTAAACTTCATAGAAAACTTCAAATGACTAAACTAATAAAGTGGTTTATTAATTAATTAAAATTATCATCAATGATAATTTCAATCGATAAAAACAATTGCTCTATTACTTATTAAAGCATATTATACAAGGGTTTAATTAATAGAAAAATGTTATTTTTCAAACGATAAAGGAAAAATTTGCCCTCAGCACATATTCGAGATTATATATTCATCGGTTGCACATGGAAGAAGTGGCAACCATCTAAATCTCAAGAGCTCATCTAATCATTCATCAAAAAGTTACACGATTAAGCTCTGTCCACCTCGGTTCTCTGATCTACTCGAGAATTCGATCTAATGTCCTGGTAATCCTTCACTGCAAAATCTCCGCGCGGACTCCCTTCGTCCGGCGCTATCACAGAGCAAAGGGGGGGAGTCAGAAACGATCACTGGGGCTTCCGCATCCGATGATTTTTTTTTTCTTCGAACGGTGTTCGAGATCAAGTTGCTCTAGCACGGTGGGCTATATTAATGATCTCGAGCGCGTGCACTGATTATCCGAAGGCGTACCACTCCCACTTATTCGGAAAAGCCTGGATGAGTCGCGTCGCGGTACCTTCCGTCTTCTTCGACCGAATCGACTTTCGGTCGGGAAGGGGTGAGAGAAGAAATTGATTGCATCCACGTTGAGCTCACTTCCAAGCGAGACGTCTCGCAAAGAAAGAGGATGTCGAATTATCCTTTTTTCTCGGGTGGGGGAGGGGGTATAGTTTTTTTTTTCTCTTCGCTTTTACGGGAAAAAGGAAATGGAGGTTGAAAAGAACGAAATGAGGGAGAAAATGCTGTCGCTGAAACGGAGAAGTTTGTTTCTATTGGATTGTTAAATACTAACACCAACTTTACTTCACCTGTATTAAATAAATTTACGATTGTTTTGTAAACTTCCTTTACTTCAATAAAATTTCTTTACTAATTTGTATTTAATTTAATCTATACTTGTTCACTAAAAGGTCTAGATAATAATAATATTTTATTCGTCAATAGTATAATAAATTACTTATTATATAAGAAACAAATGTTTAATAGTCTTATATTGTCTATATGGTATTCAATTTCAATAACAAAAGTATTATTCTTCTTTTTTATTTAAAATTAACTTTTTTTTATCATTGAAAATTTTTAGCACAATTAAATACTAACTTTGACATTTATATATTTTCCATAATATAGGCAACTCTATATTTTATAATTGGCTAAATACCTTATTTAACAATAATTTTTATTTTTAATCTTGGATATTAATGCTCTTTCCTGCCAATGTACATTTGCTTATAATTGAAAGGAATTGTTACTGAAAATTTTATCCTTTATTATTATCACAGTAATGAGTATGAAGCACCGATCTCATGAAATTCCATTTAGTCGATTAATTCTATATAACGATCTATTTGTTTGTGAAATTAAATGTGAATTTAATTTATAACAACAAGAAAAAAAAATCAATGATTCACGTATCACCTTTATCGCTCTACTAAAATTAAACGGATCTTACTAAAACTAATATTTATTTTTTTCATATTGCCAATAATAACTAATAATGGCTCGCCTGTGAATGACAATTCAACGGCAGATCTTTGTTTTGAGAAAATGGCGCCCCTTAATGAATCAATTTATAACTTAAATGCAAAAATATTAACAGAATGGAAAAACATTTTCGGGAGAAAAAAATATGTGTACTGCATCATGTAACGACTCAAATTTGTCTAGCCTATATATCAAAATTTATAACGTTTAAAATATTTCAACGGGATCTAGCACATTTTGAGCAAACATTTGAGAATATTTGTTTGGACGAGTGTTGGAATTTTCACTTCCCATGCACCAATTATTATTACACTTTAACTTAAAAAAATAAACGGGATAAAATTCAATTTAATCGCAGTAATTTCATCGCTTTTAAGAAAATCCATCAATTACATCTTATAAATTAAATTCCTCGTTAACAATCACCTTACTGCGCCTCATCTTTTACGGCAATGCAAAATTTCTGCAAAAAGCCTCCCACTCCTCGAACACGACAACGATCTGCTCGTATTTACGTAGCGCCAACGCGTGCGTTCCAGCCTCTGGTCCTCCCCCGCTAAACGCGTCGTTCCTTGAATTTCAGAGCCCTGCGAGAAGACATTCTGCGCCCTGGGCATGAGCTGCGTCGTCTCGGAGAACGGCCAGGCGATGTGCCAGTGCCCGGCCGCCTGTCCCGAGAGCCACAACCCCGTCTGCGGCAACGACGGTGTCACCTACGCGAACCACTGCCAGCTGCGACGGACGAGCTGCCAGAAGCGCAAGGACACGCGGTTCAAGCACCAAGGACCCTGTGGTGAGTCCAGCCGCAGACCTTTGCTTGCCTTTGTCGCGCTGTTGGCCGGCGGCGGTTGAGCAACGCTCGGCCACTTTTCGCCAGCTTCTTGCTCCTTTGTGGCTTATTAATCGTCAAGGGCACTCGATTGACTCGTTTTATTTACAATTTACACTCGCGGCGTTCACGACATGGGGCAGATTTTTCGGAAGTTGCTTATCGATCTATCGACCTTGTTTGCACGCCAATTAATGGCGGCTAGCTACTGCTTAACCAATTGCAGTGGGTCGAACAACATTATACACTGAATAAACATTTACGATTACTTTCCTGTATAGTTTAGTGTTTGCTATTTCTAAAACGGGAGTATTTATACGTAAATAAGATTATATAAAATGTCGATAGAGTCAATACATAACTATACCTATATATTGAAAAATGGAGGCCGATAAAATGGATATCTTACTTGCATTGAAATATAAGTTCTATATCATCACACCGTCGGCTAATCTATTATTGCGAAGAAAGAAAAAAATTTTTTAATTTACTTTACACTGATTGATTTTCTTCGCTTGCTATTCAAGCGTAATTCACATAAATAAAATAATTCTATTCAAACAGATTTCAATAATTTTGCAATAACAAGATATGAATTAATTCAATATATTTCACATTAAAGTAATATAAAAAGTATTTTTAATGGATAATAGGTGGTAATGTATATAATGAGATGTTAATAATCTTTGTTGTCAATTATATGAAAATAATTTTTCCCACTAAACTTGAATTATAAGTGTAGGAAAATTATAGCAAGTAATTTTAGTTAAAAACATAATAAATAAATACAAATTTCCCTTTGTTTTTTCGCGATTCTTCCTCATAAACTTTTTTAATTTCACATTGTTTTTCAATGCTGATGCAGAACAAGCGAGTTTCCGAAAAAAATTATATAGGAACATTTTTTAAATTGAAACTTTCATTTATAGTGTTACTCAACCGTCCAACATAAACCAATTTTTTTTTGTTTTTTGTTTTTTTTTTAAATATTAATCAAATAAATATCTATAAAATCATCAATATACAACTAAGAGATAAATACTTTAAAACATAAGTTAATTATTATTATTATTATAAATACTAATAAAAAAAAAAATAAAAAAAAAACTTAATATAACAATTTAAACTTTTAAAAACTTGAATTTTTTAATAATTAAAACTAATCAGTTTTATGAAATTTATTTAAATTTAATATATTGTAAAAATAAGTAAATACTATACATATATATAGTTTAAAATTTTTTAAGGCAACAACAGTATATGGTAAGTTAAATTTTAAATTATATGACAGAAATTCCCATACATAAATTATATGGATATCCAAGGACAAAACTATACCATCTTTTTAAGGAATAAAATATTTAATATATGTATATTTACATCGATTGTTCAAATTTGAAAAAAAAAAGACTATATTACATAAGTTATAAATTTTGCAATACGATTTACATAAATAAATTGTTATCTTTTTTTAAATGGATTGTAAAAAGTAATTTAATCATAATTTTCGCCTATCCACTGATAAGTAGCAGATATCAGATCAATTTGAAAAAAGTGCATTACATAACAATCAAATAACATAAGCTTCAGTTATTCAATTAACAGTGATAAATATATATATATATATATATATATATATATATATAATATTGTAGTATATGTAATATATATTGTTATTGTTATGAGCTTGATTACTTATTAATATATTTTTATATTTTAAGTCTCGTATTTTTAAATTAATATAATTGTTTAAAAAAAAAAAAAAAAAAAAAAAAAAAAATAATTCATTATTCTGGGAGGCCATTATACATTGAAAAGTCAGTTTATAAAAAAAGACGAGAAATTTTCATTGTATATGTAAACTAATAACATATTATTAAGGAAAAAATATTAGTAAAATAATTGTAGCCTTTTTTTATGAACAAATAACAACAAATTTCGTGAAAAAAAAATACAAATAAAACCAAATAATAATTCAAAGGAGAGTGTATGGTAAAACAGATAAAAAATATCGTGATAATTTTGAGTATAAGCAATAACAATAGAGAAGGAGTTAAAATAGCGAAAGATCTGGTGGGTCGAGGGGAAGAGAGAGAGAGAGAGAGAGAGAGAGAGAGAGAAGACAAGAATAGAGGGTAGAAAAAGCTTTACGATCAACACGACAGAGTCCTGGTGCTCGGCTTGCACTGTTCTTCGAACTACTCTACATTTTTATAAACCGAAAAATATCGCTTTGGCTTGCGTGCTGTTGGAAAACTTTGCTTTTTTATGGGAATAAAGGAATAATTTATCGTTTTGCTCGGTTTTACGGTGCGCGACGTTACAAGCTGAGCGAGTAGAGCAAAGCACGACCCAACGTGAATTTGACATTGTAAAAGAAATTAATTGGATTTCCTACTGCCCGGTAATGTTATTCAATTTTACGCATACATTAAAAAAAAAAAAAAAAAAAAAAAAAAAAAAAAAAAAAAATTCATTTTCTGGATTTCAAATTCCGTTTAATTATGTACTGTAGTCGGTATTTAAAATAGTATGTGTGCGCGAGCGCGCGCTTGTGTGGCTGTGTGTTTGCCCATGTGTAGAATAAATTATTATGTTGACTTAGCGATTGAAAATTTTAACGGTAAATTATTTATTAAAATTAAAAAATGTGTGATTTGTTTTAAAGCCATAGAACTGGTTAACCTGTAATTTGTACTATATATTTTTTTAAAAATAATATTCATTTCGAGATAAGCAATTTTTAAAAATAAATTTGTTTGATACTGCTTTACTGCATAGTAACATAGATATGTAAATTTTAGATGGTCTGTTTTGTTATTTAAATTATATCGGATAGCATCTTTTCCAGCAGGTGTTTTTCAAGAATAAATCGATAAATTTTATTACTCATAAAAAGAATTCAAAATTACTTATTAGGTTAATTTATTAGAAGTATGGTAATTTAAGAGAAAAGTAGAATTATGCCCGCTAAATTATAACTTTGAAGTATTAAGTCGAGAAAATCATGTGTATATTGTATTAATAAATATATTGAATCGGATATATTGAGTTTGCAATGAAAAATTGAAAGACAAATTTCATTGACGAAATTTTAAGTTTTTTTTTTTTTTTTTTTTTTTTTTTTTTAAATCAACGATACTACTATCGAATAACATCGAGTCCAAGAAAAACATACTTAACTGCTCAAACTCTAAAAGAGACATATCACGATATAACACATAATATGAAAAACCATATTGAAACATAAATGACGTAAAAAGGTGAAAAAGAAGAAAAAATAATGTTCAATTTCGTACGTAAACCTCTCACTGAGAGTGTTTTTCAGTTTCGTCTCTACAGAATATATTGGATAATATTAACGATGTGGTTGCAAGAGAAGGTAATTTATTTGAAAAATGACGGCACGTACGTATCTTAGTTGGTACTGCCAAATATCTTGATAGAGAATCACGGCTGAATAGGTGCTCTACTTGGTAAAAGATAGGAAAATATAACTTGCATCGGTGGACACGTAGAGACGTGTTAGTAAAGTATGTGCATAAATATGAAATTCTAAAGTGAAATTAATGGGAGTTGAACTGTGGAATTACGTGAAAAGCGTAGGTCACTGTAATTTCATCATGATTTAAATTTTTGTATAATTAATGCTCAATGGACTATTGATTTATCATGATTAAATCGTTGATTGTAGTGTTTTACATTAAACAGATGATTCATTTTTAAATTCTTACTTTAAATTTAGGAATAGGATATTTAGTGTAAAAAATCTTATTAGCAAAATTTATGCTGCGCTATCAATCATTAATCATTAATCATTAGTAATAATAATAATAATCAATCAATCAATCAATCATTGCTCCATAATGTATTAACGAAATAATTAATAAAAACAATTAAAAATGAGAGTAACTCTTAATGTTAAAAGGTCATAGTGTTAGGTATATTTGAAAGGACATGTTTCATTTTAAGTTTGAATATTGTTCAAGTAATTAAAGTTTAAATTACCTGTATGAAACAAAGCATGTTGCACTTTTTTTTTTTTAAATACACATATTTCAATGACTTTAACATTTGTATTATTATAAAAATTTGTTCATACAAAATACCTTATTAGATATGCAAACTGAAAAATCTTGATTATCTGAAATAAATTAACTACCTTACATAAAGGATCTGCTTTAGCATTTTCTCTGGCAATATATATTCATTGTTTTACTTAATGAGTTTTATGCCTGTAATTTCATACACTATTGGTTTTTAGCACTGTCACTATAACATTACTAGTTTTCAGATTACGGAAACAACATATTGAAGTTTTTATAAATTTTATTATTATCCATTACTATAATTTTTATGAAATAAATCAGTGAAACGAATTTGCTTCATTTACTTTTGATTATTAAATTAATATATCGATACGCGTTTATGTGTATGTTAATTGGTAGCTACATATATGTATGCTTAAATGCTTACATACATTGTTGGATGTATCCATGTATGCGTGTATATGTGCAAGTGTCGTGCGTGTTACCTGTAAATTGCTAGAAAAGGAGGAAATTAGTATACATAGATGAGACTCTAGTAGCGAGCAAGTCGCACCTTCCATAAATAAAGTAAATAATGTATAATATCATTTACATAATCGTTGTATAATTTTGTTCTTATAAAACAGAAAATAATGTATGAACTGCATATTAAGTTATTCATCTCCCAAAATATCTAAAATAAATAATAAAATATTTAATATTTTTCTTTTCCTTCCAGTTTAGTTCAGTAAATATTATTTTCAGACAAAAATTTCATTCCATGACTTTATAGAGTTTTGTAATCATAGTATTTTCTGCTCTCTATTAGCCTTTTTCCTCTCTCCTATAAACTAAGTCATCATATATATATATATATATTTACAACAAAAGCAAGTGTATATATATATATATATATGAATCTGTGTACATATCGTTATAAACAAATATGCTCAAGTACGAACTTTTCGAACACGTATATATCGACAATGAATAAGGCTAGCAAAATCACGATAATTCGATCATTTATTCACGTTAGCTTAGCTCGTATGTCAGGATTGTTTAAGCACTAAACATTTTATATGCTTTTACAAGGCAATTGATTTTCTTTCCTCCTCTACTTCATTCTTCTTTTTATTTTACATTATCCTAACTGTTCACTAAAATTTTATAAAACTATAATTTTAAAGAACTATGTACTAAAATTTGTTATTAACTATTCAATACAGATAGGAAACAACTGATATCATAAAGATAATTGAAAAATTTGTTTTTATTTAAATTAATTTAATATTTATTCTAATGATATTATACTATCGTACTTATTTAAATTACAATAAATCATTCAAAATTATATTAAATGCAAAAATTTACTTCAATTTCAATAAGTAAACCAAACGTTTACCGAAAAAGATTAATTTTGAATTAATTGTTATTTCAACTGTTCCATTAGAAAATCTACTTTAAAGTCCGTATTAAGTAGGCTTTATAAAAAAAAAAAAAAAAAAAAAAAAAAAAAAAAAAAACAGAGAGAGAATTCAAGTTTACTTATTCTCCAATTATAAATACAATGGAGAATTTCAATACTTAGCATAATATATAACAATGTTAAATAAAATTGTACACATCCTGGTATTTCAATTTTTTCCTCCATTTTCTGAAAACTCTCCTTTGTAAAATTAAACGTCAGAGCGAATATCGCTTACGACGATCATCGGAGCTTCAAATGCAATCTAGTGGTTCAAAGTAAGTGCTGGAAAAAGGAAAGAAAAGCGGCGAAAAGGACGCCAGTTGAGACTCGTCGACATAAACAAAAACTTTCCTCCTTTGAAGCCGCAAAAATCGCTCAAAGCTGCTAGGTTAACGTTCTGTATAATGTAGTTCCCGTGAAGTGCCCACGCACATATTCTCACGTATAAACTGAAAGCAGTTTTTACGACTGCAAACTATGCATCGCGTATAATCAACGTTTTGTGTGTCCTTCATTTGAACTTGTGCCTGTGTGTCGACAAGGGATCATTATACACCTCCGCAGTAAGTAGTTTTTCCTTCCGTTGTTACGAGAAACAAAGCAAATCTTAGAAAGATTCGTCATGCGGAAGGTGAAGAAGAGACGCGCGCGTATAGCGGAGCGTAAAGAAGAAGAAGGAAAGAGAGGGTTAAAGAAAGAAATAGATGGGCGAACCCGAAACCCGTACAATCAAGCGCCTCAAGTATTCTCGAGTGCATTCAAGTACTTTTCTGCCGTTCTCGTCTTTTTCCTCTTTCTCTTTGAATTTTTACTTATAATAAATACTCCTTCTCTTATATTTTTGTATTAATTTTCTCCGTTATTTTTATCTATTTTTTGCATTTATTGAAATAACAACAACAACAACAACAACAACAAAAACAACAAAAAAGTCCGCGTAATAAGCATTAATTAATTAAAAGGATTCATTCATTTTAATATTTTATTCTAAATCTTTGAATAACTGTCAGTAATGCATGCATACACATATGATTGTTCGATGTAAAAAAAAACAGACTTTCTAATAATTATATATAGAAAATCTAAAGCAAACATCTAATGGATATTATCGTATAAATTACAGAGAATCGATAAAAGTTTTTATGTAGAAAATGTAAATAAAATAAATTATTAAAAATATATCTTATTTTACAACTTACATGAGAATAAAATTTTTAAATTTCAATACATTTTGATTGTATTTTTATTTATTATTATCTCTGTACTATATATTTGTATTTAAAAATCTTGTGTAGTAGATGAATAAAGATTATTATTGTTCTATATATGCATTTATTTTTTTAAATTATATAAAGTTTATGCTATTATCATTGAGATCGAACACTTCACGATTGATTAGTGTAAAACCAAATAATTTAAAGTTTAAAATCAAAATTTTTTTACAATTACTGCGAAAAACATAACCCTTCTATTACTTATATTAATATATTCGTTGCGTCATTTTTATATTTTCTTTCATCACTTCTCCTATTCGCGTAATTTATTTATAACGCGTTGTTTTTAATATTCATTTTCTTCTTTTATGCAGACGAAAGCTCATGCTTTTTGCCATCCTAAAATTATACTGTATTGATGATATATGATATTGTGCTTGCAAGTAGAGTCAAACGACCATTGCTTTCTACATAAAATGAACATATGTTCAATTTAGTGCATTATTGAGAGCATTCACAATATATAATATAATATAATATAATATATAACAATATAATAACATACAATATCATTAAAGATTGAGTGAAACTGGAAATTGAAATTGTCTCAATTATTAATAGAATTATTATTGTACAATCGTCTTGGAAAATTTCATCGTTATAAGGAATTAGCTAATAAAAATTGTAGATCTCATTGCTACGTTCATTAATCTGCGGGAAGCTCCGAGACCCCTGGGATGAAATGCAAATTTCAAACTTATTTCACTTCTAAACGCCTAAATTCTCAAGAAGACAAAGGCCACGTCAAAAATGAGATATCTAGCGGTACAGTAACTACGAGGAGGCGACAAATATAATTAAGTTCATCGCGAATTATCGCGCCGCCGACTGCACTTCATTACATCTAATGGCGAACTTAGATCCGAATGAACAACCACTACAATCGCGACGCAAGACGTGCGTTTGTTCGAGTAAAGAAGAAGCGGAACTTATCTGGCACGGTTCCTTACCTAAAATAAATCTCGGGACAAATGTATATTCACCACGGATTTCAGACGAGAATATGAAAAGGAAAAAGGGAGAAGAAGTAAATGAGATTCGTTGACTGGGAGAGTAAATTTTCAACTGTGAAGTAACTCCTCAGCAGACTCGATTGATTTTAACATTGATACTGCGAGAGTTGCTAGTTGAAAAAAAAATAAAATACGAGATAATGTTGTATGATAATAACATTAGAATATTCAAGCATATGCAGCAAAAAATGATATAAATATAAATTATAAATTGGCATATATTGCATAAATGTGCTTCGTTATGATGAATTCATTCAATATATTAATTTTTATATAAATTATATACCATGAGCGCCATAATGATTCTTGACAATATAACGTAAAATATTATATCATCGATATTATCTGCCGTAGATTATACTTAAATGGTGCATGACATGCTTTTATCATCTACGTATGCGATGAATGGCGCTAGTGAGAAAGTTTCGTATTTTATCATTGAAAAATTTCATTCTATTTTTACCTACAATTATATTGATTGGTGGAAGACAAAAAATACATCGTATATTAAAAATATATTAATATACGATGTAATCTTTTTCATAAATATATAACTAAAGTAATTATCTAATTAGAAAGATTAATAAAAAGTAAATGTAATTTTAAATTGTTAATATAATAATTATATCGCCTTCATTTTCTCACTTAAATATGATTGAAGTTAAATTATAATTTATTGTTTATTTATTATTCCAACGTCTCGTTTCACGATGAAATAAAAATATTAGTTTATGTTATTTTGTCAGAAGTTATTTTAGACAAAATATATGAATTTCTGTTGCTCGGTGATTCATTTTATGTGCACATTTTTCTATAGAGGGATGACATTTTCATCTCTGCGTGCTCTCGCTTTTCATATATACTAGACATTCGTTTTAATATTAATATTTCGTTAAAGTTTTATAAAATCTGTTCATAGTAAATTGTCATGAAAATTAATATAAATCCGTAACTTGCATATGTGAAAATAATTGAACAATCGTAATTTAAATGTTTACGCGCATAATATTGGCGATAGAAATATGTTAATTCCTGCCAATGCTTCCTAATATATCACTATTTGTTAATTTATTATGAACAACTTAGATGAACGATAAAAAAATCTGTAATTCTAAAACTGTAATCTAAATGTGCTAAACAATGCTTATGAAAATTTACAGAAAGTCAGATAAAAGTTACTCCATTAGTAGTCTCATTAGTAGAATTTATTTTCAAACATCAAACCATAGCGGTTCCCTTTATTGTTTCGCATAAATAATCCCACAGTATTGTGTAAATGTGGTAGTGTGTAAACATGGAATAATGTAAACTTGTAAAATTATGCAAATCTGTAAATAATGTAAATCTATAAAATATGGGAACCTATAAAAATTCTATAAAAGAACATTTACTCTTATATTATATAAAGACCCTAAAATATATATATATATATGATTTATATGCAATTATAAAATTATAACGGCAGTTATATAAACCAATAATAATTCCAATACTATTATTAACATACGACTTGAAATTTCAATTTAATTCGAAAGTTCAGTCTTAATCATACTTTTTAATACATATTTAATATTCTGTTTATTGAAGAAATTATTTTAAACAAAATTGATTTATATGTAATTCTGAAATCCAAATATGGAAAAAGTATTCGAAAGTACAGAAACATAAGAATATATAGCGATGAACATTGTTTTATCTGTATGTCATTTTATTACACATAACGAGAATCAATATATAAATATATTATATCACATCTAGTAATTATCAATTAATCAATCTGTTAAATACACATACAAATTAATTATTGTAATTAGAGTTTTATGCAAATACATTTGTTTTTGTGAACAGAGTTCTTATTAATATAGTTTCACAGCTCCATGTATATTTCTTCAAAAAGTATGAAATAAAAACTAACTATGTTTCTTTTTTAATCTTTCGAGATAAGAAGAACGAAGATATATATATATATATATATATGGTTAATAAATTAATTCCCGGCAAAAATATGTTTTGTATAAATTCTTGCGAAATAATTGGATATAATTCTACTTTTATAAACTTGTTTTCTTTCTTTAATCAATATCAGGTATCATATTATTCTATATATTTATGTGTTTTCACATTGCATCGTAATTAATTGGTAAAAATAATTAATTTCATTTTATTTCCTTAGTTTTAAAAAAACTTTTAATTTAAAAACTTACAAATAATTTATAAAATGAAGATGGGTTTCAAAATAATTAATTTTTATATTTAAAATTATTGATTAATATCGTGCAATAAATCGTATCAAATTTTATAATAATAAACGTTCTTTGTGATTCGTTCGTTTATTATAAATATTAGTGAAAATTATTTATTAGTAAAAAATAATATATTAATTAATTGTATATAAATATGAACAAGAAATTTTTAGCTCCAAATATATTGAATATTCGAAGCATTCGTAAATTCAATTATAGAATGTGAAGGCAATCATAACTTAATGATAATTAATGTAATTATCTGTATTGTAAATATTGTAAATTTGATCCGAATAAAAATTATTCTAAAATATAGAATATAAACAAAAATAGATAAATATTCAACATATTATGACAGGCATGTAAAAAAATATATAAATATATATTTAATATGAGTATTTGATAAGTGATGTATTGAAAAAAAAAAAAAAAAAATTATAACACCAATAAAATGATTATTAATATAAAATTGTGAATGACATTTATCGCAATTATATAAATTCATCTCGGTTGAATAAAGAGTGTCAGGGGGTCAGAAGTACCGACATAGCAAGCATTCTACATTTCCCTAACCATCCGATCGCGGAATTTCAAATCAAATTGATGACCCAAATGATTATCCACCAATCATACAGTAACAATTCACAAGCGTAAGAGGACTGAATACTAAACTTGTTAAACGAAAAGATACACAAGAATTACGATCAAAATGTTACATTAAGAGCGTATCATCTTCTTTTATTTTATTAGAGAGTTAAATCTTCTAGGATAGATTGCTGAAATAATAACTCAATATATCAAATTTTATCGAGAAGTTTTAAATTCTTTTAGAATTGAAATTCTAGAATGATCTCTTGGAAAGCCACAAAAATAAACTAAAAAGTATAATATCAACACAACACCAATCTTGCATGATAGTTATTTTAAAAAATTTACTTATATTGAATTTTATAAATATTTTGTAGCTAACTGCGTCAATTGCAATTTTATCGATAAGTAAGTTCACTCCATATACATTCAGCGCCAAACAGCGTTGCAATGAAAAAGCAAGTATTACCTGTTTGTTACAAACGTGTCAAGTTTCGACTTTATTTGACGGATGAAATTTTAGTTCAGTAAAATTATTAGAGAAAAAGTTTATTCTTTCGTTAATGTTTAAATATTTTGCACAAGAATTAAAAGTATAATAATAAAGAGTTTTTCTTATGGTGATAATTACATTTGGTGAAAAGGTGAATATACTTGGCAAATGTAAAATTGCAATAAAATTGAACCTTTTGTCGATAATAAAAATTTCATTAAACATATATATGTTCTATATTTTGATTGTATAAGGTATTATACGTATAAAACACACAAGTTATTAAAAATCTTAAAAATTAGAAAATGTGGAAGTTAGAGGTCTTACTACTGCGGGAATATTTTTATTATTCATAATCCCGTGAGCATAACAATATAAAATCTTGTCTCACTTAGTGGATGAAAATATGACAATTGTATAATTATTTTAAAGACAATGTTGTAAGTACTAGGAAATTTTAGTTGTACTATTTCTTATTGTATACATATATGGGATAAAATTTTCAATCACTAGATATTTTTCTTGAAAATAATTCTTACATAATATAGTATTCGTTAACAAAATTTTCCGTCAATTCAATATCCATTTGTTGTAATAATATTTGAGAAAATAATATGGAATCTTATGAGTATTAGAATTACACTTGGTCGACATAATATCGACAACTAATATGTCATTAGAAATGGAATTAATAAAAATTCATAAATAAAATCGCTAATTCAAATATTAAAATATATTTTTCAACGACTGTTAATAGTTCTACAAACAGAGAATAATATCTATCTTTATTTCTTCAAAATCAATAAAAATTTATTAATATAATTGACAATATAATATATACTATCAATTTTTAATTATTTAATGTAATACGATAGGAAATATTTTAGATTCGCAATTGTTTTGGGTTATGAAATGTTAGGGGGCGCATATAAAATGAATTTGTTTTTTTTTTCTCTATAAATAATAATGGTAAATATGATATTTACATTTCCTCTCTATAATTGAATAAACATGCTACACATTATTTTTCAATTAATAAGTATGAATAAAATTGAAAATGTATATTTTATATTGATATTGATATCAGCAACAGCGTAATAATAATTACTTTAATTAATCGGCGTTTTTATTTTCAATTCACTTAACAACAAGGGAGTTGAAGTAGAAAAAAAAAGAAATTATCGATAAAAAAACATTGTCGAGAAAAAAAAAATAGTATTTGAACACATTATCTACGTTTCTTATAGTTGGCGTGCGCCGCAATCTTCATTCTACCTGCTCCCGAGATATTTTCAATTTTCAAATCACTTAATACGAATGATATAATCGAAAAGCTTTTGTTTATACAGTTTTATACCCGATTTTCATCGGCTGCGCCCGCGCGTACTGAGCGCATTATTCGCGCGTGCATAGAAAATCAGAACGTGCCGTGAGTTGCAAAACGTGCTCATGGACGTTTTGTAAACAATTGATATAGTGGCTGATGAAACGTGGTTTTTTTTTTTTTTATTATTTGGATTAGATGATCGCAGGGAATGCGTGCGAGCGTCGTCGAGTCATTATGTAAACCAAAAGGGAAATTTTTCTTATTTATTATCGAGAAATTTCTGTATGATATCACTCAAATAAATATAATAATAAATAACATTCACTCCAGCATTGGGAGCGATGTTTATTGTGAATTTAACATGATCTGACGAGTTTGTCCTTTATGTTTAATAAATAACGGACAATTTGATCGGTCCATTTAATTTTATTATTAAATTGTTTTCTAAAAAGTATAGTTCATGATATGTATATCTATATCTATATGATAACGCGTTACGATTCTTGTAACTTTTAATTAAATTTTCATTTTATGATGAGTCTTAATTGATAAAATATTGTGCAAAATTTATATTTTCATTTTACAAAGATACGATTAATAAGGTAAATGTATCATATTGATAAACAGGCAATGCAGCAATGAAAATACCTACTATTATAAAATATAAAATATTTAATATTGTGTTAGATATTTTCTACCCACCTTGAAATAAACTTAGGCTTCTGAAATTCACAATATTCATACTTCCTGGCCCTAAGATGCCAACTATAATAACATCTATCGTGTCATCAAAACTTGATCCTGGTTTTTTACTTTTTACAATCTGTCTTCCTCGCACGGCAATGTTGTCATGTTTTCCTTACGGGCGCAGGACCAAGTCGAATACTGGACGGACTAATCCTGAAAAATTGTACCCAACATTTTTCACGGCATTCGAAGTTGCGCAAAATCGTGCTCACATCTTTTCGCAAACTGCATACTTGAAGACATGCCGTGGATAGCTTGTGGTCCTTGTACTTTAAAATTTGCATGCTGTAAGTAGCAACGGGGAATATATACGCGCCCCTACCGTTTACATATCAGAAAATAGATGGAGGTCTAGTCTCGTGAAGCTAATATCTTTTAAACAGCATTTTATCGATTTTTCAACATCAAAATGTAATTGAATAACAGCGCAGGTTGCCACAAGAATTTTAACGCGCTGATTTATTTCTCAATATTGATATTACATTATTCCATTGAGACACTAGATAATGAGATTTATAAGAGATAATGATATCGTGAACATTCCCATCTGTATTCACTCTACTTATAAATATTACTTTTATCACTCTATCTACTATGCTAATGAAGAAGAAAAAATAGCACTACCCTACCTACCTAATAAGCAATAAATAGATAAGTAAATATTTAAACCTTCGGGCTGAAATAACTGGGCAACCAAAACACTTTTAAATATATTTACAAATCAAATGTATTTCCTCGCACATCTCATCTAGTTTTCGAAGGCATATACATAACTCCTCAACGAGACTCGTAAAGAAGTAAGAAGTGTGCGTTTGCAGTGGCGCGTCGTACCGCGAAAACAACTCCAAAATTGCCGAAGAATTTCAGAAGCGGACTCGTCGTACATCTCGTGGAGTCAAGTTTTAAGCGAAAATTCGTCGGA
>NW_011948428.1:2030263-2054601 GCF_000503995.2 Ceratosolen solmsi marchali
GAAAGAGTGAGCAAGAGAGGGACTGCCGGTGGAGAGAGAAATTCAGACAAAATTTATTATTCCGGCTGTCTAGCTCGACATATCACCGAGATTATGCGCTGCGAAGAAGATCCGGAATAATGGCTGTATAAGGGAAAATAGAAGCGAACGCGCATTTGTTTATGGAAATTCATTTCTCGTGGAGTCGTACATTATACTTCATACATGGTTTCATTTATATCTCTTTCCATTTGCTACGGCTATACTAAAATATTACATTACGCTCTTAAGATATCAAACTTAACGACGTTTACCACCACACTCGAAGCGACATCATTATTGTCTTTTTAAAAATTGTATTTCAATGTAAGCGTTAGGAGATAACTTAAGTCGGTGATCGACATTAAGATTCTAATTAATCATGCAAAAGTCATATTAATTTTATTCAAGAACTACTCTTATTCCTCGTTCATTAACACATTATTAATTATGTCTGATAATGTTAATGGTGTAAAAAAAAGTTACATAAACATGCACAAGTACATTTGAAATCGATCGTAGTATATACGGATGGATAAATATAATATATTTTTATATGACTAACTGAATGTGTAATGCAAACGAATGAAAGTTTCTCGTGAGATAAAATACTATTATTAACAAGTAGTCGCTTTTACTATTACGAATCCTATCTGTAGCATAATAAAAGCATATTTTCTTTATAATACAAATTATGTCTATTGTTCGAAAGAAGAAGATAATATAAATTTGTGTCAACTTTCGAAACAAATGACGGAATATTAGTCTAAAATAAAATAAAATAGATATATTGAAAATCAAAAAGAATACATACACATATATATATATATATATATATATATATATATATATATATATATATATATATAATAATTAGATAGTTCATAAAACATTCGAAAACAAATGGTAATAGAGGAGCTAGAAGCATAGAAACACGCAATTCTAAAAACAAAATGTAAAATAATGATTTTACCTTAAAGCTCACAGCATGTTGTGGTAGTGGTAGTGCTTAGGGTAAATAGCAATAAGGTTCTCTGATTCTTTGATCCTCAGCCAAATGCGCACTTTTACCTCTCTAACTATCTCCTTTCCTCTTTTCTCTCCATTACTCCGACTTCGGTTCTTTCTTCTTTCATTTTATCTCCCTTTATCGCACTCTCCCTCTTACCTTGCCGCACAAGCTTTACTAATGAAAAATTGCGCGGTCACAAATATCGAGAAGAGTACCTTACACCGTTCTACCAATGTTTTTCTTCACTATTCGCCAATTCCACACTTGTATCATAAATTATAAAAATAATGCAATAATATACAGTAAAATTCTTATAATTATATGATCACCCCTTATTTCTTCTGTGAAATCAAATTTATCATTTTTTGTTTTGTTTTGTTTTGTTCATTCTCACAAACAGCTCATTCGTATTACTGGATAATTGAAAATCCTACGTTGCATATACTTTCGAGATGTTTGATACATTTTTTATTGCATGTCACATTCTTAATATAATACACGTAAAATTCTTGTAATAATTTTGTTTAAAATATTTGCTATCTAATATGTTTCAGTCGATGCCCAAAGTAATTCAATGAAAACATCATCGATTGAAATGCAATTTTTCTATACATTAGGCTTGCGTTTTTAATTATAATTTATAATACCGGATACGAGCTATCGCATTCTATATCTGTACGGCCAAATGCAAGATTTCAAATAATAAAAAAACAAAGCTTTGTCTTTTGTCAGCTCGTAGTAGACAAGTTAAGTACAATAACACGAGTGTTGTTCGAAATAGAATTGCATAAGTATGCACCAGAGAGTCCGGGCATATCTAATCGAGCTCCAGCAAGTACTGGCCCTGGGATTTTCCAGCCGGTGGACCTCAGCCTCCGTAGCCGGCCGAGTTGTTCGGTTCACAGCCTCGTAACTAGTTGGCCACGTGCCATTCGTAGAGTCGTTCATTAATAAGTCTATACGGGCTATCTAATGTTTCTCATACATACATATATATGTATATACTATGTCTATATGCATATTATTCAAGATTATTATGCACAGCTGTACGCCACTTGAGAATGGAGCGATAGTAACTCAATAGCAAGCAAATGCTTTAACATCTGCAATCATCTTAACCAATTTTTCCCAGCTTGTTTGGCTTATACCATCTTCCTTTTCTTTTTCTTTTTTTCACCTTTATAATTCAAAAAACTTTCAGATGAATCCCGCGGAGACATTATATTTCCCTTAAAATTATGCCCAAGTATTGCTTAGTAATAAGTAGATTAAGGCCGAAAAAGCAGGGGAATCGCTTTGATTTAATAATTGAAATAGTGTAGGTAATACGAGGAAAAGATGATGTTGCAAGCATATTAGGGTGAAAATGAAAATTTCACTGGAATAAAATCAACCAACGTTCACGGAACTAAATACTATATAATTTATACTGTAAGATTATAAAAACAAAATATGTATATTACTGTATTTGCCAAGGAATATATTTATTATAAATATACGATTTCATATTTCAATTATATTTTTCATTTGTCAGAGAATATATCGAAATAAATATAATGACGTTTTATCAGTTTCTTTTTTCTTTTCGCGAAACTAAAAATAAAATTTAATTCAAATAACTTTCATATTTTGCATAAATGAAACTTACGTTCTTAATTAATTATTTCATATTAATCTAAAGTTTATTTTATAAAAATATTACTATAAATGACATACCAACATAGACAATATAAATAGCTAATATACTATACTCAATATACTATTAATGTACATATTTCCTTGAACGTTAAACTTTTAGCAAATCATTAGAAAATTATATTCAATACTCGTAAATGAAAGATATGAAAACTATAATATAATAATATCGCTAACATTTTACACACACTTTAACAATTATATCATTAATAAAATTCTTCTATTGATATGTAGAATCATGACATTATTCAAATTATCATTCGCTATATATCATTTGATTATTACGAATAATTAAACAATGAAAATTTCTTAAATAATGATTGTTATGACAAGCACAATGGTATTTTTCAACATCATTTTAAAGAACAGAAATTACTGCAAACTGAAGCAGTCTTTAAAATCCCTTACACGCATTCGCGTATTATTTATATTATTTTATGCAGTAATGAAGATTTTTCGAATAATAACCTAATAATGACCGTAATTATCGTTTAAATAAATGATATAAACTCGTATAATTAAAAATAGAAAACGTATCAAAGAATTTACTTACAAAGCGGCTGCTTAAGTCATGAGGAACAACTTCACAAAATCCTTCATAAAAAGCGCAAACCTTACACAAACAGAAAGCAACACGACACGAACCAGGGAACCAAATAGACTGATAGTTGCAAAAATAAAAAAAAAACAAAAAAAAAAGAAACGCACGAAAACAGACTCTCGTCACCTTTGCGCCCCTTTGCTCTTCCGTCCGTTAAACATTATACGGCCTCGTGAATTCTCCGTATAAGTTGAAGCAAAATTTCCGTTTAGAGGCTCGAAATTGCACAACTCACATATGAACCATCCGTACTTTTTTCCCGACGCCCGTAAACTTCTCTACATTGCTGCCGCGCTTAATCTTTGTTTTTCTACGATGTTTTACTCATTTTTTTCATTCGTCTTAATGCACAAATGACAGCCACACGTGACACCGTGACATTGTGCATTCCGATTTTTTCTAGAAAAAATTCCCCAGAATGTTGGGCAAAAAAAAAAAAAAAAAAAAAAAAAAAAAACAACAACAACTTGTGCTGTAGGTAATTTCAATTTAACTATTTAAAGGATTTTCAAACAATTCTCATAGCTATGTGTATTCTTTCTACTACGGTAAGAGCCTTTTTTATTTTCTAGCCTAATATTATGTACTTGAATTTTTATGGAAAACGTTTTTCATTAGAGCATAATACTTGAAATCAGTCATCACAATTTCATTTCAATCAATAAATCACCAACGTTGTTCAAGTTAATTTTGTCCATATAAATTTCAGAACAATCTTTATCATGAAAAATATCAAACGAGGCACTGATATTTATCGAAAAGCTTAATCGCATACAATCAGCCAGATAAATGAAATGCTCACAAAATAAAAATTAACTGAATAAATTATGGCCAAAAAGGAATTGTCACATTTTATAAAAAACTCAATTTCATTTATTCAAATAAACGTTATAGCTAAACTTTCATCAATTAACAGGTTATTGTATTTTTTGCAAAAAGTTTAATAGTCCGTTAATTGAAAATTAAATATCATAAGGTTCTCATTAGAAAAGAAATGATGTCTGTACAGTATTATTATATCTTTATGTTAATTTCGCTTATTTCGTTCGTTGCTTCTGCTCTATACGCATATTAATTTGTATTCCAAAATTTCAAATAAATTATAAAATTGTCGAATTTCGAATATGAAAATTTGTAAGAATAATCACTCTATAGAATAAAAAATTATTAAACTCATTTCTTAGTCATTATTGGCATAATTGAACATTTTCAAAGAAAAGGAACTAAAACTTGTATGAGACCAAACTTAGGATCGTTAAAACTTACATCCATTAATGATCAAACTTTGCTTTTTCCGCCAAGGACTCGGCGACTCCTAAAACTTTGGCATATAGCAAACGACATACGTGAATAGTTTCGTTTTCGCTTTTCGTCCACTAGCACCAAACAAAAACTTCTTATCATACTTGACCTCATTTTTTTCATTCATCGTTGACTTACATTTCATCAACATTTTATTTATTTTTTTTTTTTTAATTTTATCGCCGCTAAGAGTATGATACAAACGTTAGTTGAAAAGAAAACAAGCAAAGGCAAAAATTAATAGTACAAGTCTTATGCAAGTAGTTCATAGTGTTATATACAATAGTTCATTGTATAGTTAAGGATTAACCAAACATATTAGTATAAAAAATATATTTCTTATTATATTTAAATAAGTCAATCATTGTGGCAGTTTATTATAGTAGTACTTTGATCTTTAATTTTTCTAATATTGAAATTCATCTACGCTCATAGAAAATATTAATTATGCGATGCGTCTATATATATTCGAAAATAGCAGTCACGGATAGTATGAAAGTATTTATATAATTCATGTACTGACGGAAGAAATCTTCAAAAACAGACGGATAAATAAAGAAAAACGAAGGATTATATAAATAGAGTAAAAAAAAATAAAAAAAAAAAAAAAAAAGCAACATTGTTCCCTTGAAGCTGCACGCACACCACTTTAACTCGAAAACTAATTACACAGGCAAAGCGTTAGTGGGTTTTTACGTCTAATTTGAAAAAGAAAGCGATTCTGCACTGTCTAGAGGAAGTGAACCAATTTCGTCCTTCGAACGGTTTTTAAAGACAGCTTATACCTTCGTAGTTGCCTTTTTGGAATTTTTTCCCCTTATCACTAGGGATTGAGATTATTCAATGGCTGATTATAGCGCCTGTAAGAATGCATATAAAATTACAATATATATTCTATTAATAAAACAATAAAACTGATTGATTTTTCATTTAATTATATAATATAACGGATGTATAATATGAAACAATATTTTATTGTAAACGTATATTTGATTGCATTTGAAAATTCGATTATCAAGTGAAAAACTTAATACTACAAACCTACAGAATTGATATATTATTCCAATATATAATTCTCCAAACTTTACGTAATATAAAAATGTGAATATAGTATTATTCTCAACCTGATGAATTCTAATGTTTACATCTAATTCAAATTATATTATTCAATTATCGACACACACATACATAAGATATAACGTGATATTGGTTCAGTTATTTTTAAATTTGCGCTGCTATTGATTATTAGTTATAATATTGTATATTAATATGAAATAATAATGTGACTAATTTTATTGCATCAGTATTGATAATCTATATACATATAATTATAAAATAACGGTAGTTTACAAAATATTGTATTATAGATATGTAACAAACATCATTCCTCCTTAATTTAGGATAATGTATTTTAAATTAAGAATATAAAAATCGGTTTCCTTTACTTTTTTTACTTAGAGATGGGAAGAAAGAAACATTATCACTACTTTTTATTAAAAGAAAATTTTAAAAAATGTATATAACAGTTAAAAGGCCGAATTTATAATACGGACCGATAAATAAATGAGCTGATATTATACGAAAAGAGAGAAATTTTCATAAATAATATGAGGATGATATATAAAGCAACGAGAATTTCATAATTGATGTGCATGTTAATGAAATTTTATTAAAACACGTGACTTGAGAATTAATAGCTTATATAGTAAAAAAAAATATGAAAAAATGTAAGTGTTGTTTTCGTTTATTCTTTTTTTTTTTTTTTTTTTTTTTTTTTTTTCCCCTAAACAATATGATTTCGAAACACATTTTTAATTTTTCTAAGAGGTTTTTAGTATACGCAGAAATTTTTATCGGTATTTACAATTTTTTTGAAAATTATAAACTATGAGAATCTGGATTCTAATTTGAGTAACTGTAATATCACTACAATACCTACTTGGATAATAATTGTTCACGTCGCTGAGTCAACTACAATATTAATATAATAGATATAAAAATTGATTAAATTTAAAGAAGCTAGTTTGAAAAAGCATTGAAGAAAGTGAAACGAAAGAAAATCTATGAAAAGAAAATGATCGGTTTGAATGTGACGAAGTGACGCCCGTTACCGGCCAAGGGAGAAAAAAAGCACGTTATTTATTAAAGTCCGGGGTGCTTATCTCGCGTGGATGTGCTCTTTAAAAGTCACTCAGAGATAATGAGGGAAAATGAACGACTTTTTGTTTTTACCACAAGAGAGAAGTGACGGTGCAGAGAGAGAGAGAGAGTACAAGTGAGCGAGTGATAAAAATTGAAGGGGGGAGAGTTTGAGCACAAATAATGAATTCCTGTCGTTTAATTTCGCTAATAACAGATAAAGCCGCAAAAATTGCAGACTCTGTGGCAATGCGCGCAAAATCCTCCGAGTTTACTGTAAAAGCCAAAATAAATATAAATGAATAAAACAGGTATACAGTCTCAAGTGAGAAATAAATAATGGCAAAAACTGGACGTGTACTTCGTCAAACTAGTAATTGCACTATTAAATGTATATCTAGAATTTATAAAATTTCGTTATAATTTGTTTGAATGATAAAGCGGCGCAAATATTTAAAATACTTATTCTAAAATGTTAAAAACACATAATAGCGCTCCGGCAGATGAATACATAAATAATGCACAATATTTTTATATTTATATTTAAAAATTATGAATTATTTATACTCGATTCTAATACTTGACCATTAAATTTTTTATTATAACAATGACAAACAAAATAGCCAACTACTTGGTCTTGCTATATTATAAATTACTCAACTAATATAGTTGGAGAAAAAAATGGAGATAAAATGTATATATACGTAAATTATGTATAATTATTACTATAAAATATTCACATTTAATAATAAATTATTAATATAAATCATAATAATGAAAAAAATGAAAAATAGTAGAAAAAAATCATAGAGTGAAGCCGATAAAATCAAGTTTTATACAGAGATAATATGCTATTGGCCTGTAGATTAATTTATGATAAATGGTTTCGTTAACATTAAATTTATACGTATGACGCAAATAGAGAAATACGATAAAAATTATCGACAAGTAGCTAAAATAGAATGAAAAAATGTAATTGCCATGGAGAGGTAAGATGTATTGTAGTTACATAAAGACACGAGGAGTGCAAACTAATGTAATTACTTATTGAAAATCCTTTTTGTCGCCAATCTAATTATCTTAATTTTAAAGATATTAATGATATTACAGTGTTGAAAAAATTAAATGGTCACTTTTGCTCTTCCTCGCTCCGTCTCTATGCCACTGTTCGCCCCATCTCAGTCGCTCTCTCGTCGCTCTCGTCTCTCCTCAAACGCACTCAAACCCACACGCGGAGCTCTCGAGAACTTTGGCTGTAGAAAGAAATTTACGCGTAGACATTATAAAAGGAAGTTGAAAACTTTCGCCTCGAGAGGTCAATGAGCGAGGCAATGAGTCAGGCCTGATGACGCCGACCTCATTATATCAGGCCATAAAAGAGCCGCTGAAAATTCAAATCCCCTATTTTCCGATGTCGCGCGCAAAGAAAATGTCCGCCGCAAACGAGAGGTCGTTGAGTCGAGGTTGTCGCGCCCGATAGACATTGCGGAGTGAGGATTACTTCGGGCCACGAGCACGTAGAGTACTCCCCGACTGCGGAAAGTAAGTCCAGTTAGTACTTGCCAGCTTGTTCCATGAGACGTGCGTCGATTTCTACAAGTCTAATTTCCGAATAACTACGGCGAATTCTCGCTTTCCTCCTTCCGCCCCTGTCCCGTCATAATCCGTCATATTACCTACCACGGCGGTCCTTTTCCGCTCTTGTAATCTTGTGCTCTCGATTCGCGCGCATTCCCATTTTTACTTTCTTATCTGTTTGAATAATTTCACCGAGAGAGAAGCTACTACACGCTTGGGCTTTAACAAGCTCCCTTTTATTCCGCTCGATAGAATTTTTATATTATTTAGCCGGCTATTCGCATTTACGCGTGTATTTATTTATGGATAGGAACGCGGAGTATTTATTATTAACAAATTATCAAGACCTTGGGTAAATGATATTGACGCACGGTATTTCCGGTTATCCGGTTATCGCGGTATCAAGGGATAGTGATTAATGGGATAGGCTTGCAGCGTCATCGATTAAGGAACGACGACCGATACAAATGAATGGAGAGTGTCGTTTTTGTAATCGACCGTCAATTATTGCACTATTGTCACTTGTATACTTTATGAAACGAAATAATCTCGCATCATATAATTAATAAAAATCGTCGTTTAAATTTGTATGAAAATATCTCTCCACGGCCATTAAACAAATTTGAAATAACGACTGCATAATGGCAACTCATTTTTTTTTTCTCAAAGCATCTCTGATAAATGCATAAAATAACTTTGCCTTTATCTAATAGCTTTAGTATCTAACCAACGCTTCGACTCAAATATTGCATCTCCCCTATAAAAATTCACGTTCTTTGGTAATGATAAATTTTAAGCCCCTTAACCATATAAAATCCATGCCGCGAGCGAACATACGTCACTCGCTAATTTCGTAAAAATTTCAAATCCAAATTAAATAACGCATTAAGTTGCAGGCTCGCGAGGGTGAAAATAACTTGTTTTCTCTAAAACATCAGTCGTGATGGCTAATTTTCCTCCCTTTCACCCCCCCCCAAACCTTATCATTCACAACTTCCTTCTTTCTCCTTTCCTCAGCTTTCTCCTTTCTCCTTTTCTTTCTCCGAGCTGCCTTCTTCCTTTTATCCACGAGTTCACGACGCCTGCCATACTTGGATTCGAACGAGCTCCTTCGGCTCATCGTCCTCTCCTCCTTCGCTCGCTCGTAATGAGTGAGTGAGTGAGTGAGTGAGTGAGTGAGCGTGGGGCGGGATGTGGGTAGGGGCGGAGGGGCTAGAAGATCTTCGACCGCTTTGACGTCGGTTGGAAATCTGCATAAAAATTTGTCGGGAGAAAACTGCACGCCTCGGCTCTGAATTTCAGCTATTTTGAGCTCTCGGCTAAGTTTCAGCATCGAGCTAAGTGGGCTATTATGCACTTTTTAAAAAATTTACATCCCAACGGAGTGGGCGAGGATTCAGCGCGTCGACTGGCAAGAGAGTTACACCAAGACTTAATAGCTTTGGCGACACGTGCGATCCTCGTTCTCGAGGCTTTATAAATTAAACGAAGGGTTACTTTTATTTCTTCATTTCCTTCAAAAATGTCAGACTTGAAAGTCCTATGAACATTGTAAGGAGAGTATGAAAATTTACGTGCCAGCCCATTTCATGTATATGCAATTATCTTGCGCTTAATAATTTGGCGAGTCGTTGTGTTAGTTTCCTTAACTCTCGAACGTATGAATTGAATAATGTTTATTTTTTTGTGCCTTTTCATGGGATTGTTGAAAGTTCGTTTTATTGTTGATTGTGCGCGAAGCTACTGAAATTTACGAGCGTAACAACGTCTTAATAATTTATTCTGAGATAAACTTTCATATATTAAGCGTATAAGCTGCTGAAATTCTTAATCCAAATAAAGGCTGTGGGTGTATTTGTCTTGACCCACTGTTCTATGTCGGCTTCAGTCATTAGTCATACTTATAACTATAAAACTTTTATCTTCCCGAATTTATTCGTGAAATTTTACTCGAGACTTTTGAAATATTTTGTTACAAGTTTCAACTGTAAGACGGCCTTAAAATAAAATAAATGACAAGTCCTAACGTTCCTTTAATATGTTTCAAAATAATGTCTGCCCGCAGTTGAAGAGCCTTTTGAATAATTCTTTTATGAATGTGTAAAATTTTTATTAAATTCGTGCAATTTATTAGCTATTGTTGAGCATTTATACTTTATATATTCGGAATTCTCTTAATATTCGAAAATATTGTTAAATTGTATTTTTCTTTCTTCTTTTTTTTTCATCCTTTTTCGTTCTTTTTTTTGTCTTTTTTTTTTGTTAGACACTTTTTTCAAACCCATCAAATAAAATTTAATTAATTTAGTTAATTTCAATGCGACGATGAAATATCAATGCAATAATGATTTACACGGTCATTGACTTGAAATTTCCATTATCATCAATGTCACTGACCATTATTAATTTAATAATTAATAATTAAAAAATGCCACTCTTAAATGTATAATTAAATGGTCACGTGTGCAAGTGCACGTGCGCTGCACGTATCAATAAAATAAATAATACATTGAAAATGGTGTAGCATTGCATTAGTCCGTTCTAGTTAAAAGTGCGAAATCGGTGAAACGGACAACGGCAGTTGCTATCTCACTTTCGATCCCCGCGACCAATAGTTCCGCATTTCTATTACCGCCACTGCGAGATCCGACGTCGGTCAGACATGGGTTGGTCAATTGGTGGGAGGGCGGTTTGTGAGCGCCGGGGGATGAGAAGGCGGCGAAGAACGGGCGGTCGGGGGGGGGAGGGTAAACGAGAAGAGGGCGAAGGTTCCGTTCAATTATTGCCGAGCACGTTACGAACACGAGCGATCGCTTCGAATTGATGAGATAGAATGATGAATTTCGAGAACATCATTTATTCTTATTGCTGGAAATTACTTGGACGAATATTTAATATTTAATGTTTGACATTACCGTTTTTTTTTGTTTATCGCAATCAGTCGTAGTCTTGCGTTCTTTTTGTCGTTTGTCAATTTCACTGCAGTACTTTTAGCAATTTTACATTGTCTCCTTTCTCTACGCACGCCTTCTTCATCAACTCGTGCATTAAATATTGTAATTTTTGTTTATCAAACGACTAATACAACAAGATGCTTTGCAAACGATAGTGATAACAAATTCATGAATATAAAGGATAGAATAAAGAAGAAATTTATTACATTATTAAAATATGGACCTCTATATTAACAATTTTAACTTTTTTAAAAATAGATTTTAAAAATAGAAGTTGCAGAAGTGCGATAATAAATGAAGCAATCAATTGAAAGAAACTCTCATACTCAACTAATTCAGCCAAATTTTTAAAAGAAAATAAAAGAATTATGTAATTGTAAGATAAATCCATATAGCTAGCAGCGTAATATGATTTTACATGAAAATATCTATAAATAACTTACTTACATAATTGAATTCAATTATTATTGCGTATCTCCGTTTCATATTATAATCAACCACCTGGGACTATCCAAAGAGAAATATCGCGTGATTAACAGTTAAAATGAAATAAATATCTAATTTCACTACACGAACTATTCGAATGTGCTATATTAATTAAATATGGGAATGGATATTTTTAATTAAGCCAAGAGGGCAAAAGAAAATATGACTTTTTGGCTAGACCGGGCTGAAAATTAGTATAAAATTAATAATAGAATTGGATAAAGCCACGGGATCAGGATTAAAAACGAACTCGTTGTCGTCGATCAAGCGGATCGTTGGTTGAGCTTTCATTTAGCGTATGTCCTGCCTCCGGCATTTAATGCGCCATTGAAACAAAATGTAAAATTGCTAGGAGGCAGGTCGCGCTGCCACCAGCTGTCGTATTCCGCTTCGTCGCAGTAACGCCGCATCGCCAATGTGCCAACTGCTCAGCTTATCACTTCTTATTCTAATGTTGTTCTTAATTTATCTCTAGACAAATACCAGTGTATTATTATAAATAAGAGAGTGTATGAGTGACAGAGTGCACTTGTTCCGCGGTAAGTATGGATACGAGCATGCAATCGAATGTAAATGAATTTACATAAAAGCTTACAAATATTTCAATACACTTGTGTGAATGTATCGCGCAGAAACTTATATTGAGATTCTGCATTTAATGATTTTACTATTGATGATATTTTTAGCTTTAATCGAGTTACTAGCTACGGTAAATTAAAACGCACAATTTTCAAGAATATTAGAGTCTAAAATATGTAATACCGACAGCATTGATTAATGGATTCAATTGCCAAAAAATATAAAGACCTCAAGGACTCTAAAGATATTCAAGTAGGTTGTTACGTATAACAATTTTCGCAATTAATTACTAAAATCAATAATAATTATACATTACAAGAGCTTATATGTTAAGCATTTATATATTAGCGCTTAATGTACACTGTTGAAATACCCTAATATGTAAATGCTAATACATATACACACACACACACATACACACACACACACACACACACACACACATATATATATATATATAAGCAGATCTATTAGTTCCGCTAACTTAATATACACATGCATGAATATAATGGTATACATATTTTTATATCATTATTAGTGCAATAATAATTTTATATTTACATAAGTATACATAATATGGATACGTAAATAATTTTTCTAACTTCTTTGCATTTCGTTATCATTAAGTTATTAGTAGATTAATTACTACGCATTAATATGCAGAATCATTTATAAGTATTAGATTTAGACTTCAAAGATCCTAGCCTTTTTTCCTTCATCACAATTATCGCATTTCATAAGAAATGAAGAGAAGTCTAAAATTAAAAATTATCACTAATTACGAAAATTATATCATATTTTAACACGAAATTAATCATTATAATTTTATTTTAAAGAGGCTATTTTAACCAATATATACATCTCAATTTTTTCAGTTGCAGAAAAATGGTATAATTTATATAATTAAGTATTCCATTATTGTTCGAAGCTTTTCCACCTTTTACACATCCGACCAATAATCATCCATCATCAATAGCTAGAAAAATTGATTACGCCATTATAAAAGATGCATTAATTACATTAAAAAGTCTATAATTAATAGAATAAATATTAAATGAGAAAATTCGATAAATATCATCTTTTTTTACTTACATTACTCTATTTACAACTTAAAGAATTTATGAATAAGATATAAAATATTTTTACGAAATTTTATCATTGTTAATTATATTCCTTGACGATTGTTCACAAATTGACTTCCTAAACTTATGCTCGATTCGCCTATAAATGTCACAAAATAATATTGAATCAGATTAATTTGTTTCATTCACTGATTTTAAAACTTTTCAAGCCTACTTTATTCTTTTGTAGACATATACATATTTACTTCCCTGAATATGTAAGTGGGCAACAGGTGGCGATTCAATGATTTATTTAATATCGCGAAGCGATTATGTATTAACAATCGTTTCCTCCATGTATAGAACAATCGATAACTATTGAGTTTTATAGTGAGAAAAAGCATAATTGATCGATACAATGCTAAATTTCAGCATCGGCGGGCCTCTATTATTCATAATATAGATTTTCTCGTTCAATTGAACCACAAAGAGGATATGAAATATGGAAAAAATATTAACATTACTACAAACAAATTCATTAGAGTTAACGCAATTTGTAGTTAGAGAAGCAGTAGGTATTAAATATCTGCAATGGTTCTATTTTATTATTACTTTGCAATTATTTTACCTAGAATTGAAATTATATTATAAAACTAACAGCTAGAAAAAGATAAATAATTTATATGTTTTATTATTCTATTATAACACCAAAATAAGGAACCATTGAATATCAAAATATCTTCTAGAATATGCATTTTCTTGACAATCAAGTCAATTCATCTAATAATAAACTCTCATAAATTCTCACTTAAACATAATAATTCGTGTAACTAATACGTACTTAGATACTCCCGTTTAATGCTCTGGAGCATCGATTATGCAATTTGAGATTTTTATAATAATTAATGCAAAAATTTATTAAAGTATTACTCAGTTTTAATAATTAATTTAATTTTTAATGCTCTTTAAATTCATAATATTGAATTTACTTATTTTACTTATTGTACGAATTTTTATACTACATTTATGTGATTGAATTATTCAAAATTATGCTACAATATCTTAATATATTAATATATTATACTGAAAAATAAATATTTATTAAAAAAAAAAAAACATTACTACAACTCGCATTAGATAATATACGAAATTTATAATAAATACTGCCGATTAGACTGAAATTATTATGGACGCATTATGTATTATGATGTGTATGCCCTTACAAATACACAAACAAAATATATGTCGTTTATGTCGGTAAAGATAAAATATAAATGTTAAAACTACTAGAAAGAGATACAGCGACTTGAAAACTAGTAAAAACTTTGCATTTTCAATGGAAAAATACAAATCCTTATACACGACTTCTACAATGAAAAATTATACACAATACATATAAATCAAGCTTTGCAAAGTCAAGCACGAAAACATTAAAAAGCCGTTCCTCAAAAAGGATTTCTTTATCTCGAATTGAAAAAGAAAAATAATGAAAAGTCAGAGGATAGAATCTCTACAACATATGTACAAGTGAAAATAAATGCAGAGAAGCGAAAGACTGTTTTTCCGAGGCCTGTTCCTTCCCTTCTACTTTCTTACAGAAGAAATTTAAAGTTTTACGTCCTCCCTCAGAACTTCGGAATGCTTTGCATTCGTCTACTGAAATAATTAACTAGCTTAGACTTTCTGACTTTTTCTCTTACTTTCGTCGCGTTCGTTTGCTTTGGAGCTTTAATCAAAAACTTTCTTGTTCTTGCGCCTTACGTATTTTCTTTAATTTTATTTGCTGCTTTACGTCATTAAACGCTTGTTATTATACACAGCCATTGGAAAGGGAAATATTACGCACGTAATTTGACTAATTACAATGATAGGAAGAATATTGTTTTGAAATTTCAGTGAATTTTTTGTTGTAGTCATTCCGTTGTTGAGCACTTAAAAAATTGACTTTTCATATCTCAGAGAGAATTTTATTTTAATTGATTTTATTTCGGGAAAAAAAAGTTCGAATTTCGTTAGTTGATAATTAAGTGAAGTCAAAAGTAAGTAGAGATATATAAATTGGTGAAAATTACTATCCAGTGAAGTACTTTCTAAATGGTAATTAGAAATTGTTTCAAACTACCTCCACCAGAATATTTACATTCTAAAATCACGAAATGCTTCAGACTTGATTAAAAACTTTTATCTTATTATGTAAGTTCACATTCTAATATATTTAGAGAGATTGATATTTGTTATTCAGACATGTAAAATATAAACTTTTGTTGTACAACATACTGAGAAGAAGAAAAAAATAGAAGAAAAAAATTACACGCGAATTCGAAATAAGTACGAGTAAAAGCTTACGGAAAGTCTATCAATCAAAAATATTTCACTTAAAACTGATGAATTTATATAACTCGTTATAAATAAGGTATTTACATAACTAAACACCTTACTATGGCTTCCAATGAATTTTAGTAATGAAATAAATGTCTTTTTAAACATATTAAATCGAAATTATCAGAACATGAACTGAATATTTTATATTTACGTGTTACATTACTATGAAATGTGAAAGTAGCTCGTTCAGTATTAAATTATTAAATGAACCGTAAATCCATACGAACAATTCGTCGAACGATCTTTAACGCATAAATTTTCTTTCACAACTACTCTCTCGCTCTGCGTCAATAAACGCGCATATAAAATCTTAAAAATTTCAGTGACACACAATTTTCTATTAAAATAATGGACAGGATAAAAGAAAAAATGGTTAATTATTCACAATCGCTATTATCGTCCTCGAGTCTGAAAAGCCATTCGGTACAAGCCGACTATCAGGGCTTTTTCGATTTTCTGCTTAGGCAACGACTTTTGTGAAGGAAAACCACGACCGAGGCAGTAGTTACGTGGAAACAGAAAAACCGAGAGAAAAGGGGGCAGAAAAAACATTGAAACGAGCGCTGACTCAGGTGAATCGACGGGCATCAGCCGACGGGTTTTTCCTTCGCTGTCTTTGGTTGCTTCGACCTCGACTCGTGTTGCCGACGTTTATTTCAATTATTTAAATTCCGGCCACGAGACTATCACTTTAATACGATTTGGCTATGAGATTCTTGCGATGCCATCGTTCGGTTTCATCTTGACTTCGAATTCGGGAACACATATTTTATTTGGCTTATTTGTTATTTTTCATTCAATTAAAATTGTCCCCATATTTCTATTATAATATTTTATTTATTACTCATTTGATGTTGACTTTCAAGCACTATTATTCGAACTACCAAACTTCTTTAGAACTTTGATAAAATCTTTTTCAACTGACAATATATATATATATATATATATATATCGTCTCAATTAATCGCTAAAAGATTTATCAAATATTATTGTGTGTCTCAATTTTATAAGAGTCGATTTAATTATTGAGCTAATTTTATATTGATATCTGAACTTTTTATTTTTATTTTAAAGCATATGGAAGAATATTGAATTTATTTCATTTTAATTTTAAATTAAAATAATTATTAATACTTTCATCAACTATGATAAATTCATATCATTTGAAATATTTTGAAATAATATTAAATTTAACATAACATTTACTTTAATAATAATAATAAATTCTCCGAAAAAGCATAATTCGAACAATAATATATTCACAATGTAACTTTAATGATTTTTATAATCTATATAATTCAAAGTAATTATTTAAGTTGGTTAAATAGGAATGCATTAAATTAAACAAAGATCATATCTTAAATAAATAATTGAAGAAATACTTGGTATGAGAATACAATAATCACAATCAGAAGTATATTCGCTTAAAACTAATTTAAGATGGTAAACAAAGTAACAAGCGTAACAAATAAACTTTCTTTATACTTCGCTCAAGTTAAGTTTAAATTAAACTTAAGTCGTCAATGTTGAATACAAATAAAATAGATCAAAAATAAATTAACATAAACAAGTCACAAATATTCACATCAAATATTCAACAATTGTACTTATATTTTATCGGTATATTTACCTTATCCATACAAATATGTTTATTGGCTAAAGTCATCACGTCGTTGTAAATCTTCGACTTTCAGTTCTACCACTCACTGCCTCTCTCTCTCTCTCTCTCTCTCTCTCTCTCTCTCTCTCACCCTCTGGTGCTCAACATTTTTTCTTAATTTCAGTATTTGTCTTCATAAACTAGCATCACTTTCATAATGTAAACTAATTATTGTAATTTTTCTTTAATAATTTATGTATGATCAAATTTACAATAATTGAATAGATATATATCGATAGACAATTATGTCTGTCCATTCATATTTATGTGTACAGCGTTCGTGCTCATACGTTAAAAGTATATGTGAAGACGTAGGCATATATTATTGCTAAATATTTGATATAATAAAAATGTTTAAACGTACTCTACATCCTTCAAAATTAAAGATTTTTTGTATTATGCGTAAACTGTGCCAATAAAAGTAAAATTTGTGTAAGCATATCTGTACACAGAACATGTTTAGAATGTAATTTATATACAGACGTAAAGAAAATATGTATTTTAATAAATGCTCACTTGAATTTCATTAAAATTAAGAGTACAAAACTTATGAAATTTCTAATTTATTATTTTAAAAACTTTGTTTTTATTATCATGGTTTATTAAAAATTCTAAATTAGTTTCTATACCTTTAAAAACATTTTTATCAAACATAATTTAGAAAGAATCTTTCGTATTCTCGAATCGTAATGAAATTAATATTGTCAACAAAAAAAAAAGTTAAATTACAGCGAAAGTTTATTATCTCTTTTTAATTAATTTTACGTCATTTTTATGCGTAGAATTCTATTTTGCCAACAAAAAAAAAAACATTGCAAAATAAATGTTTCAATTGTCAAATGGAATATATGATTATTAATACAATGTATCATTATATCAAAATGTATAGTAACAATGAAATAAACATTTTTATTTTTTATTGTTTAACCAGAAATATGCTGATTAATATTCAATATTCTTCTGCGATTTTTTAATAAGATTTTAAATAATAATATGAAACTTAAATATCTATTTTTTTAAACACAATTTTTGTAATTATCGCTTTTTCATACTTCATACTTGAAATCTAAATTATAGAGAAAAATAAAATCGAGATATAAGAAAAAAGTACACTTTAACTCAATATTTTCAGCGAAGTCCCTTAAATACTAGTAAAATAAATATAGTGTTGAGGTATTTTTCGTAGCATACCCAGTGATTTGTTTCCCATTATGCTAGAATGGAAGGGCACAAATATGTTTAAAATTCTATTGAATTTATTGACTATCGGTTAATTGAATTTTTTCTGAATATTTCGAATAAGAAAATATAATATCAGACAGTGACATCAACGATAGAACTTTGTATTCATAAAGCAGACAAATCATAAAAAATTCTTATTATAAAATTATTGATAAAGAAAAATAAAATGTGAATTCACTCACTAGTCGATATTAAGAGTATAAAATTTTTTAATTACAGAGGAATATGAGTGTCAATAATTAATCAGATTTACCCGCAAAAAAAAAAAAAAAAAAATTCAATGCATTCATAATACACAATTATCTTCCTTTTCACATTTTACATTTAATACTTGCTTTACCTTCATAAAATGCAAACAAAATTAACGCTTTTATCAAATTAATTTTTCATTTTACTTAGAAAATATAAGAAAGAGATTTAATATTAGCTAGCCTTCATTGAACTTCAAATTTAAAAAATTAACCCACTTTAGATAATTATCTGTAATTTAATTCTAAAAAATATGTAAACTTGTATTTCCTAAAGTACGAAATAAAGAAACACATCAAGTGCACTAGATGAAATGTAAAGGAAGATGACGAAGGCCCGAAACATCCCTGACAATTGTTAATTATTTGTTAATTATTAATTGTAGTATAAACTTCTGCAAAAATGGCGCCATTCCTTACACTTGCAGTGCGAAAGAGTGAAAAGTTCTATTAATGTTTAGGTAGATTGAAAATATTTAGTATGTGTTTATTTTAAAGTATGATCGAATTATGATAAACTCCAATCTGATTAAAATGTCATATGAAATATCATGTATAATTATATAAAATTTTAAATGTAAAATTCCTGGTATTAAGTATTCCACAAATTATACATTTATATGTAAATACTTTTATGTTTTTTTTTTTTTTTTTTTGAAAATTAATTATTCCAATTAAATATTGTCGTCAAAGAAATTTACTGTAAAATCGATAAAATGCTTTTAAGTAAATTTTTCTCATACTAAAATAAATCTGTTTCTCGATATGCCAATGCTAAGATCTCAGAAATTTGTGTATTTCAAAGGCATTTAAGGAACTTCTGTACATGTTTCAAACTTAAATATTTTCTAATCTTGATATTATATATAACATCTAATTTTCGATCTGAAATTTTACTTTGCCTAAATATTTAAATAACTTTTGTAATTGTTATGATAAAATTTATATCAAATATTAAAATTTAATTTCTATATACTTTTGATAAATTAATAAATATTTATATATCAGATATGATAAACATTAAAAATCTGTCTATTATTATAATAAAAGTATATAAATAAAAACGGAATACTTGATAAATTTTTAATAATTATATCTACGCAACTCATTATAATATAAAAATGGCAAATGCATTTTCGAATGGATCTATTACATATATATATATATATATATATATATATATATATATTACTTCGAATGAAATAAACAATGCAAATAACATTATACAATAACTAAAGTAAAAATAATAACGGTTATATAAAAGCATAATAGTTTATTTTAAATTATCTATCATTATCCTCAGATGTTTATTTCTGCAATTCCATATAAAAAGGAGATGGCAGAACCTTACTTTGCTATTCAAAGTACCGTGTAATGTAACTCGGTGCACGGCAATTACAATTGTAATTAAAAGCTACGTTTATTGTGAGTTTCTGGAATAAATTATGGTTATGGAAATTATGACATATTTCACTTAGTAGCTATTAAATAAACAATATGATAGATTAAACTTTATAATTATTTAATGATTTTATTGATGTAAACGTCTAATCGCTATACTATTTAATATTATGCCAATACACATTTATTAGAAAATCTGATATATTTAATATGTTATTTAATATACAATTTAGTATAAATCAATAGTTTATTGATATTTGTATAGAATAAGTATAGAATAAGTATAGAATAATTGTATAGAATAATAAGAATAAGTATAGAAATGTTTGTATTTACAGTTCCATACGACAAATTCTACAAGTCCATTTATTAAAATACTCATTCCATTCTTCTCAATTCACACTCATTTATCTTTTATCTTACATGTACCGCCTGAAATCCAGTATAAAGATACAATAAAGGAATCAATGTCGTAGTTATTAAATCTAAAGCATGTTTATATGTAATAATGAAAATTGCATTTCATTGAAGTCTCATAAAATACGAATAGTAATATTTTTCTTTCTCTTTTTTTTTCTCGAAAAGAAAGAATTATCTTTAAAAGTACTTAAATATATTTTCTATTACAATGAAATGAAAACATTACATAAAAATAAAAGTTAGGGTTTAATTAGTGTCAGCATTAGAACACATGCATTCATTATGAATTATTTTTCATTACGTACTAATGAACGTGCATTTAAGAAATCTTTTAACCAAGATTTCTGTGAATTGTAAAATATTTTTCCTTATTTTTCCGTTCTTTTGAAAACAATGGAAGTTTCAACATTAGGATTTTAGATATTTTTGCACTCTGTTTTCCTGGAATGATAGATATTAAATTTCGAAGCAAAGCATATCACATGGAATATACTGTAAATTTTGTTGAATTTATACTACAAATATTATGTTATGATCTATATAAAGTTTTGCCTACAAATTAAATGGCTTATGCTACGTAGTGCATAAAATATTTTATGTCAGTAAATAATATATCTTTATTTTCTATTCATAACGTAAGTGTAATTAATAGAACTACTATATATATATATATATATATATATATATGTATATATTGTATCATAAAAATTGAAATATTAAATAGTTAACAAAATAAATCATAATTTCGACCGTTTTTAAAATTTTAAAAATGAATATTTTTCAGCAATAAACTTATGAAAAAAATTATAATATCATATATATATATATATATATATATATATATATATATAACAAAACAGTGTACTTTAGTTTGTAAAGATTATGTAACTATGAAAGAAGAAAATAGATGAGAACCGAAATATGTAGATTTTATGCCTCTGTAAGCAGTACAACAAACAATTTTCATATTAAGTTGACTTTAAACATATGAGATAATCTATATATTTATGCATGTAATAAATATGGATTAATATTTTTAAGAATATGTAATCGTATTAAAAATATATATGTATAATAATATCCAAGTTTATTAAATTGAAGAAATCTTTTAAATTTTCAACCATAGTAATACTTTTTTGTTTTAGATCGTTCTCTTTATACTCTTTATTCATATAACACTTATTTATTTTCTTTTTTTTTCTATCTCTAGATTTCTATTTCTCTCTCTCTCTCTCTCTCTCTCTCTATATATATATATATATATATATATATATATATATATATTTACATACATATATATTTGATTCTCTCTCTCTCTATATATATATATATAGACAGAGAGAGAGAAAGAGAGAGAAAGATATATATGTATATATTTAGCTTTCTCTCACTTGTAAAATTCCCTCTCTGTATTGCTATATTTCTCTTGAAATTATTGAAAAAATTTTATACTTATAAGTTAATACGAATCATGACGTATGTCGAAAATGATATATTAATATTAAATTAATTTATTAGATCCATAAATTTAATTTACTTAAAGGATAATGCATATCGTTTCTAAATAATTAATTTCTATTTCTAAAACTTATACATAGTATTTGAATAATTGATTATTGCTATTACTTTATTTCATCAAATGTATTTATGTATTATTTACAATTATTTGTTATATAGTGTTTCAAATAATTATTTTATAAATTTCCCTAATATCAATCATATTGATTATATTCATACATTACTTATTTATATATTAAATTTATTCATATGTATTATATCGTTCTATCGCACAATGGTATTATTATACATTTAACGTAATAACGATTTGCCTAAGCGACAAAATACTATAACATAATTTAACTGAAATAAAATTTAACAAAATTTTGTAGCTTATTATATTTTAGTTATTTAATAAACCAATGACGTAACCGTGGAAATAAATACAGTGATTATTAAAAGCTAATCTAATGAAAATAAGGATCTTAGAGCCTGAAATATATGATAGTGGAAAAAGGTCCTAAATACATATAAAGGGAAAATGGTTTGATTAACTCACTTAGAAGTGCAGTAGTTGCTCAAAGCGTATATATATATATATATATATATATATATATATATATATGTAACGACGGAATCACTTATCTATAAATAGTTGAAAAACAAGGAAGATTGGAGAATTATTCTTTGTACGATATAATACATTCTCATTCGTTTATAAGACAATGCAAATGAGAGTATAGAAAACTTTCAATATATAAGAAATAAATTTTGTATAATAAATTAACATAATATCCATATATTTCAATACTAATATTATATTATATAAATTGAAGTTAAGTAGCTGATGAACGTACTTGCCAACAATAATTCAATTGGTAGGAGATCAAAGTATACGGCGCTAATATAGAATTAGCGAATTACAGAACTTTACTCGGAAAGTGTATCTTCTGTGTATCCCAAAGGACACATCATCTCGAATGAGTAGTAATCAACATGAATGTGCGCGTGGCAAACGTTTCACTTCATCCCTTTAAACACTGATACAGTAATTCGGTCAATTATTATTTTCTATTTCAAACTTGTATCGACTTGAAGTGGTTTATTCTGACGTATCCTAAAGTACAAATACTTTTGATTATTGCCAAACAGAATATTGTAAAAACACAAGTACTTCATTATATCTTCTTATATTCTAAATAATAAATTCGATAATAACGAGATATAATTCGTGATTAAAATTCAATGAAAAAATATTGATTATATACTATTGATATATTTATTGAAATTAATTAACTTTTATAATTTATAATTTCCATTTAATTACAGATATGTAGTTTAATTTACATTACGACAATCGGGTGACAAGTAAAAAAGAGAAAATAATTGAACATAATGGTGCGAAATATCGAACCTCGTTAACTAAACGAAAATTATAAATAAAAGTATGCGATATGTAATTATCATCAAATTACACTATTTCTGAGAATTGATTTTATCTAATACTAAATTATGCAGATCTATCATAGGAAAGTTACATAATGGAATTCCCAAAGTTATATAGCATGAATAGATACATTTATTTAATATTTTTACGTATTTCTATAAACTCGGTATGATTTAACATTATTATTCATAAATAACTTGACCTTATCAATATATATATATATATATATATATATGTTAATTAGTAAAAGTTTTAATTAATAAAAATATTAAAAAATCTACTGTTTCTATTTCATTCTAAATTATACAAGTGCATACAAATATTTCAAAATATACAAAGTAGCATATTAACCGACTAAAGTATAAAACTATAGTATGTAAAAATTATTGAAATTAATAAATAATCATCAGTATATCAATCATCATATATATATATCATGAATATATTTAATAGCAATTAATAATATGTAGTCGAAACGATGTAATAATATGATAATTATCGAAATTCCTTTTAATTCGTGAAATATTATCAATGATATTGATAATAAGCCAAAGTCGCAGCTGAATTAAAAACTTTATGCACGTAGTTTTCTTTTAAATTATGTAAATGTTTATCT
>NW_011948428.1:2054613-2092306 GCF_000503995.2 Ceratosolen solmsi marchali
CTGAATATTTTGAAAACATTTTACAAAGCTTTCTTTCGGAGAATTTGCTTAATATAATATATAGGTTATATGCTATTATTAAAATTCTAAATAAAACTATAACGATAGGGATAATATGAGATTTTGAAATATAAATAATATTATTGAATTAAATGGCCTATTAAATTAATCTGAAAGATGCAATTTAATTTAAAATGAAAATCTCGAATATCTAAATAACTAAATGTCTATACGCAACGTATATATATATATATATATATATATATATATAATTAATAAAAATTAATGATATGCGAAATTAATATTTTTTAATAAAATTCAATTTTTTTTTGTTATGGAAAATTTACTAATAACTTACAATTCATTTATATATAAATATTAATAGGTTGGCCTACATTTATAATTAATTAATTATTAATTTTTATTATGCTTGAGTAAGTATGTCATAAAATAAGAAGACGAGCGGAGTGACGCGTATACTTGAATTCTTCGCATAAGCATTAAACGCAGTTATTTATTCAAAATCCAATATTATGCAGAAAAATGTTCACGATAAAATTTAAGTAGTACAGCAGACGTTAAAACATTTATGAGATTCATAGTATTATTGAGATATACAGTTTTGGCATATGTATATATATATATATATATATATATATATATATATATATATATGAAAGAAAGCAATGCAAAAAGTGTTCGAACATTCCAGTAAAATTGATGCTTCATTTGCGCTTAAGCTCGATGGACTACAGTGCTTCGCTTCATACGTACATATGCGTAATTAAATAAAACATAGCATCGCCTCGGGACTGTTTTGAATACCCGCACCAATGAATTCACTTGCGAACAATCAATGAACAATTAACGGCCAGGCTGCTACATATATTAATATTCTCGAATTGTAATGAAACCTAAAATTTAGCTGGCGAGTGAAATGAAGCCAGTATATGCTGTACACTCATGGGCTTTTTATATGAAAAATAATACTTTTTATCACTTGATGAATACATTTTATGAGCCATCAATTCAGGCAAAATTTTAAACCTTAAATGTATCTAATTTTAAATTCAATTTCAACCATTTCTCACTATTGTCGAAAAATAATATTTTAAAAATACATGAAAATCGAGCAGAGTAAGTTTTACGTTTTATAAAAATCTAATTCGTATCTACTTCAATCTCTATTCTATTTCGTCGAGTTTTAATAAATTTTATTAAATCGCTATATTTTACTAATTATTTTGATATTGAAAAAAATATTTTTTAAAGCGTTACCGACCAAAATTTATTACCTACTATGTAGTATTCTGTAAATAGAGTAAAGCTCAAATTTAAAAATTCAATAATAAATTGATTATTATTTAGATGTAAATTTATTTACTCGTCGTCTTTATGTTCATCGTGTATCATCGTAGTACACGACATTCAATGCAATTATCATAGATACGACAATAATTGATGCATTAATGATGTTTTAAAAAAATATTCACTTAACATTAATTAAACAATGAATTCGTTAAATAAAATAAAACTTTGTTAATAAATTGAAATATTCATGATGATTTATCTGACTAAAGTAATTTTAACGCCAATAAGTAAAGAAATTCACTCATTTGGTTAATTCAAAAATGTAATTCCAAGAAAACGAGACAAACAACTTAGCAAAGACGTAATAGAGCTACAAATGAAATGATCAAAGTGATTTTCAATATATTCATATAACACAAAGTAATTCGTCTTATTTGCAATACATTTATGCAAAGTTCACTGAGATATAATACTCTGCAAATAAATTTTCAAATAAGCTATGTTTCTGAATACTTTAATTTCAAATATGCTTGGGTTGTTAATTAACTGTAACAGAATGTACTTAAATCTACTATTATATTCTCATGATTATACGATTTATTAAAAATAAATCCTACTAAGAATATAGAGGCACGTCGTGAAATATTATATTAAATGTAGTAAATTAATTTTCTGTTTTAGTTTTAAGACTAATAGGACATGCATGTAATAGAATAAGCAATTGTCATTAGAATATATTAGAGAATTTTGATTCGTGTATTCAAATTACACTATATCGATTAGAATTAAAAGTTAGAAAATAAATAATGAGAGATACATACTATATATTGATCGAAGTTCCTTCAATTATTAGGAATTAGATTAGGAAGCTGTAAGGTAAATTACTTGATGCACCGATGTTTTTCGACTTACTTTTGATTATCGAATATTATATCGAAGTCTTCCCAACTCTGATGAATGACGCTCACTAGGAGCTTTTGGTTCCTCGTCAGCTTCCGCAGGAAATACTTCTGCCCTCGGCCTACATCATGCGAAAGAAGGACGAATATTGAGAATAGACGTTGAGGAATACGAGCTGAGTGGCGTGTATTATTTGGTAACGCCTACGGCCACAAAGGATAAAGAATGACAGGGGAATAGGAAAAGTGCCCGTTCACCATCCAATGAGTACAACTTTGCCTTTGAAATCTTTTAAACTTCGTTTTTTCTTATTGTATCTTCATGTATGTAGACATCTGTAGACAATGAACTGACGCACCTATGCATTCAAATGTTTAACGGAGTTTAAATTAAATTGAGAAATGAACTAAGAAATAGATGGATTTACTATCACATTCGGACTTTCGTGCGCGATTCGTAAATACGCTTCATGTGATAATTAGAGATTTTTAATAATTCCAGATTGCGTATTGCCCACTCTAATCTCTTCTTTAAATCAATAACTTTGCATTGTAATTAAATAAAATGTAAACTGTGCAGGAATTAGGGGGAATAATGCGCTTTCCATTATTATTTATTGAGGGCGAGACCAACGAACGAGAAAATTAATTTAAAAATGGATGACGAAAAATGACACTTCTCAAAGTCAATCCTTCATTAACGAGTTAAAACTACGATGGCTTGAGTGAGAGTGCAAAGTTTTTGAATTACAGCCCCTTGGTAAACTTGACTCTGTCCACTCCCTGTCCTTACTTTCTCTAAGAAATTCCAAGCTATAATTCATTTAATCCCGCTCGCGTAATGTAGAGTATTTAAATAGAATTTCAAAAAAATCATCTGTTCTGATATATAGTGGCTGATGTGATGTATTAAACTAAAAGAAATGAAAAGATGCGTCGTTCGCAATTCTGATATGCCATTACGATAAGTACAGTGAAAATGAACAATTTCTTATTTTCAAATTGAACTTCGAGCGGCTAATAATTCATAAAGCACGTTATTTGTTTCTTACATTCATTGAAAACTTATAGATCCCAATTTATTTGCATATAATTTACATGAATATTGCATTTTATAATTAATATAAATTAGATTGATTTAATGTCAGTTAGATATTGATGAAATTTTTACAAATATAAATACCTTATTATTACATACATTGTATTTTATAGAATATTGAAAATTATTTACATATCAATGGTTATGGATAATAGTTGTTGTTATCATTTTTCATCAAATTAATTGCATATTCTACGCTGATTTTTTAATTTTTCTTTATATCAGACTTTTGATTTTTCCTTTCTCTATGCACAGTTTATACTCGATTTGGTTTTACATATTCAATTCATCTTTGACAGTTTTATTAAATTTTTTGTTACAAAACACTTTACACTACCTAACGTCATAGATTTCGAATTTGTTCTTGCGAATTTCTTTCACGCGATATCCTTCCCTGCCAATTTTATACACTTAGGTTGAATTATGTACTGATTGTTGTGCAACTCTTTTATCTCATAAACTCCTTTTTCTTCGCTCGTTCAACTCATCATGATATTCTGTGTGCATTTGTATGTATGCATATATATATATATATATATATATATATATATATATATATATATAGGTCTATTCACCCGCGTACACTAACTAATACAGACACGCACAGACACACCGTACAAGCATGTGTCTGTATACTGTCTATGTATATACTGTCGACTATATATATCGTTTTTTCTTCTCTGTCTCTCTCTCTCTCTCTCTCTCACTCCCTCGTGTGCCTGCGCTCGAAATTAGAAAAGTCGTTCGCGGGCGAATTGCCTTTTTGATTGAATGTTCTGCTCGCACAGTGAATGTGAATTCCCGCGCGGTTGTGATAAATCGCAGAAATGGGTGTGTATATAGATGTTGCTCGTTTGTTTGCAATCATTTAATGTTTCCAGGCGCATTAATTGATCGGAACATAGCTTTTCGTGTACATTCAGTTTAGTACAATTCTCAAAGTATTTATTAAATTTTAAAATCCACTTAAATGTATTTATTATTCAAACTCATTATATTGTGTAACAGAAACTTGAAGCATAATTTAACTTTATTTAAATATGCGCTAATGATAAATATTTTATTAATTATGGTTACAAAGTTTTTTTTTCACAATTATTACAATAATTTCGCGATGAATAATCTATAGAAATATATTAAAAATATATTTACTTTTAATTACTATATTTTTCGTGCTCTGTGTATTGTACAATTTAATTATTTAAAAAAGCTTTTAGAACCCTCATTTTAACTAAAATATCAATATGATTCTTTGTTTATTGTAATTGTGAAAATTAAATTAAATATTAATTGTTAAATCCACATTCATTCAAGAGACGGATATTTGCATTAATTTTATCTTCGAATAATTAACTAATTAACCGTTTGACAAGTAAGCTCTCTTACGAAAATAAATACTTCACGATGATTGCATGAAGACCGGTGATGGAAATTAGTATGATTGTTTAATTTGTATTGAAAGACACTTTACCTCGGTCCACTTTCGATTCGATCAATACATTACTTAGCTTATTATATACTTATAATTAATCGTCTTTAACATCGCATTTTCATTTCTATGCTCTCTAAACCACGTCCCACGTAAGCGTGTACAAGCGCACAGATACAGGTTTAATATTTTATTACTTTTTGTCGATATCCCTCCAACTTTTAATCGGAGCTGTTTCACGATGCAGTCAGTAGGCCAATGAGCGAAAACCTTACGACCACGAGGAATCGACAGACGATTGTCGCTAACGTAAATCAAAATTACGAGTACTTAAAAGCTAAAAAGCTAAGCGTCAACTACTTGGGATTTTGAGTGACTCGAGCTACGTTGAGTGCCTCAGAGGCTTTATATATGCAGACAAAACTCCGTATTGAGAAAGTTACCTTATATAACATACCTGTCCTGATTTTTCCTGACTTTCTGACATTCTCATTTATCACATCTTTAGTGCGGCATCTTCATAGCTCACCCACTTTCTCCTTCAATCTCCCTTGCTTGTTTTATTAACCTCTCTTCAACATTAATGTAGTTTGCATCTTATTTTACATTATTTCCAACATTGAGTTACTCCTCTATCACATTTCAAATTTCATTCTTATAATATTCTGATTTTAACTTCTTTTTCTCTTCGCTTGCGTTATTACATCTATCCAGCAAACCTACAACCGAATAATCCTCATGTTACATTCATTCCCATACGACTTAACAATACCTTTCCGACCACAATAGATAATGGAGCACCTAAACCTGGAAGTATATATAAGCTGTAAAGAATTTCGCCCTCATTGTAAATAAATTACTTCTCTGTCAACTATTATAAAATTGGTTTATCTCTTGATTTAGCCATTGATTTCCTATTCTACAACCAAAGATGAAAAATTCTTATCCAATAATGTGATTAAGCTTGAGTTAATCAAGCATTTAAAACTAACTTTTATTGCATTAATTTTATTTTCCTGTTATATAAAACTTTTTCACCCAAGCTCACGGCGACGATGAGCTTATTCATTCACAAATGTAGAAAGTTTGCCGAGAGAGTAAAAGTATATATACGTACATTATTCGTTAAAATATTTTAAAATAATTTTTCATTATTTATAACTATCAACAATTACTGGACTCTAACATTCATCATCTCCGACATACCTACCATACATATTACGTTTACATTAAATTTAATTCAATGATCTTTGTATTAAAATGTGAAATCAATAATTTTTGTTTTGAATAAATAAATGGAATTTAGTTAATTTCGTCAAAAGGAATAAAAAAGATAATAGAATTTTTCAAACACTTTTCATGTCAGAATTATGTAATTTTCTAAAAATTTGATAATCCCTAAGATTAGTATATATTTATATTTATTATAAATTATGAAAAGGACATGTTGCAGAATATACATACTAAAATACAAAATATAATTGTTTTAAATTAAATATTATTTTCATATCTGCTGCAAATAATTATATTAGAAATAAAACCGAGCTACTAAATTTTTATTCTCCAAGAAATATTTACTTATCTACCTTTAGAAGAAAAAAAAAACTTTCTTTCCCTTATTATTTCTTAAAAAATATAAAAAGTTTTTATTATGTCGTAAGTAACAAGTATAAAGATTTTTCTCTACTGTATATTTTATTATATTATTAACGAAATGTTTCATCGTCTAAAAAAAGTTATTTTCAAAGTTAAATAGCTTACAAATTTTATCTCAAGTTACTTCTACTACATTCATCAAAATTTGAAATATATCATATACATATTCATAGAATAATGAATCAATCTACGCATTGATGCATATGTACATGAATTAGTCGATATTTGTGTGTGTGTGTGTGCGTGTGCGCGCGAACACACACACACCCACATATATATATATATATATATATATATATATATATATCAGTATATGTATATGTATATGCATGTATATATATTCAGTGGTTCCGGTCGATTTGCCCTTCGATTGTGAGTTGATTCCAATGACGAACAGCAATAGAGAGTGGAATGGAGATTGAAGAAGAGGCGTTGGAAGTGCAAATACACACCATACTTCTCCGAAGCTGGTGCACTGAATTCGCAATGAACGTCTCTCGTCCTATCTCTTCTTACCTTTCCTACTGAAAAGTACACTATTGTTTCGGGCTGCGAAAACCAAACTGCTCGATTACGCATTGACTGAATTTAGTCTTGAAACGCGTTAAAGATGAAATGACGAGATGTTAATAAATCTCAGTCCTATATTTTCCGAATGGTCTAACGCTTATTTGTATTGATTGACTATCTCGTCTCGAAAACATAATAAATATCTAATTTTTTACGGCTTATATTTTTACGTTTGCTTCATAAAAATGTCATACGCGGTAAAAGAAATGATGAAAATAAAAACTATTGCAAAAGTTTTTTGCGTCCTGCTCATATTTATTTTTGTAGACAATATGAAAAATAAAAATGAAAGTTAAAAACTTGATAACATTTATAAGATTTTACTTAAAATTGGATTTTTTCATTTTACTGAACTAAAATGAAATATGTACATATTATAAAATTTATAATTTAAAATTTACAAACTGTATCGACGTATTATTAAATAATATATATATATATATATATATATATATATTGAAATTAATCTGAAAAACTATTTGACTCGATTTTTATATATATTCGAATTTTACATGTTTGATCTAAACATTTTATTTACGGTCAAAGAAATACTCGAATGTAATGTTCTCCAATTTTCCTATATCAGCTATGTTCAATGCATTACGGGTGTATTCGTATTTGAGTGCAGCACATGTACAAAGTCACGGATGTATGCTCATATCATATATACATATGTATGCCTTTATGTATTCAGTGTAGATCCACAATAGTCAATGTACTGGAAAGCTGTATGTCTTCCTATCTTCAATACACTGTTTCTCCAGAGGTCCTAGAAGCACGAGAAAAGCTCGCTCGAGCTTAAATTATATTACAATTTTAACTGCACAGTTCAAATTTTAATATAGTTTATCCATTTATAATATGAAGAATATCAGTAGTAAATATTCTTAATACATATGTAAAATATGTTTGCATATTCTGTATACATGCGCAACAGATACATATTAAAATAATGAAAATATTGTACGACATCTAGATAAATTCCATAAAAATTGGAATGGAAAGAATCGATGATGACAATGAATTGTAATAGTGAAAGAACAACATTTGTGATTATTTACAATCCCATATGCTTACTCTATAGTGTTTTTTCTATTGAACTACCCTTACTAATCTAGTGACGGTAATTTGTAGAATTTTAAAAATGTTTCTCTATTAGTCAACTCGACAACGACAATATGGTCCAAATCGTTTTAAACTGTGATCCTCGAAACAAAGTCTATCGGATAGTAAGCCGGATTTACCATTTATCTCTCTTCCTGTCTTGTGCTTTTTTATCTTCACATTGTTCATTTCACGGAGCTCAACCAAAATTCCAGCAAGTTCCTTCATAGATATATATATACATATATGTGTCTGTGTATCCGTATTTAATACTTATATATAATATACAATTGTGAGCGCATGAGCGTGTTTGTGTAGGTGTGACTGTTTATTTATGCATGTGTATATATATATATATATATATATATATATATATATATATATATATATGCCAGTATGTGTGGGATGTGCGTGCGCGTGTGTGTATTGCCAAAAGTGTGTGTTAATATATATATGTATATATATATATATATATAGAGAGAGAGAGAGAGAGAGAGAGAGAGAGAGATACGTATACGTATACATAGTCTCCTGATATCAGTAGCGCAATACTTTTAAATAGCTGTAACTTTATGAACTTGAAATATTATTCTGAAAAAAATGTATGAATATTTCTAAACTTTTTTGTACAGAAAGTAAGATTATTTTAAATGTTAAATCATACAAATATTTGGATCTTATGTGGGTGAGTAACGCAAATTCTAAAATAAAGTTTTCATTAATTGTATTGAAGAATATACATCTTTTATATAAAAATACATAAATAGTAGAGACAATTTTCATTTATCTAAATAATTTAATAATTTTCAGGTTACATTATATATGTATATACTTTACTAAACATAACTATATATTATACATTTAATTATTGCTTCTTTGCAAGTATCTTCTTTTTAAAACAGTAGAACTATTGTTTTATTTTATCGCTTCTCAATTTGAAAAGGTACATACAATATTTCTAGATAAAATTATTACATACAAAAACATATTTATCTTTCATTTATCAAAATAGCTTCTGCAAAATATAGTATTATAATATTAAATGTAAAAGTCTGTAAATAAGTTATAAAAGAATCGAAATATGGAATTAAGAGATAACAAATTTTTTTAACAAGTTTCTAAAAGGATTATTTAAAGTTCGCTAACATAAAACTTATGATTTGCTGATTTCACGTAGAATAATACATATATACAGAGAATTCCAAATTTCCGGGTCGACCAATTCTCGTCCAGGCATTTTCCTGAAAACTCCTAAACTTCAATTGATATTGTAAGGATAGAGTGTGGGGGTGTACCAATAGATAATTCCAGCCGTGCTCGTACGGAAATACAAAATCTCTATAAACCGTTACTCTATGGATTCTACAGTTCTATATTTTCCCAGATACACGTACGACAATATTTCGACTAATTCTTTGCTCTCGCTTTTGTTTGAATATTAATAGATTTCTATTATTTGTGTAACATTGATTTTCGTTAAATAGAAATTTCGATTTATTACCAAAATTATGAGGATATAGTAATTGTCAAAATAGAATTTTTAACTTTGGAGAATAAAAGAGAATGTAAAATCCTATTATTCCAAGTAGTTTTAATAGCTGGAAAAGCATGATGAAACAAACAGACAATACCAAATGTACAAAAACATAAATATTAAAATATGCTAAATAAAAGTACTATTTATGAATATTTAATTCAGTTCTTACTTTTTTTCCAGAAAAATATGTTACAAATACAAGGTCATTTAACTTTTAAATGCTTTATAACATATACATTTCAATATTAAAAATTATTAATTATGAAAATATTTACGTATATAAAATCAAAATTTAGAATGTATAATTTATTTATAGTTATATAATGTATATGTGTATAGTTTCAGAATTAGGATGACATAATAAAAATATTAATAGAGTATATTTCAGATTTCTTGTGAATTTATCAAAAATATCTTTTTTAGTATATTTAAAAACTTGTATAATTAAAACAATCAATATTTATATAGAATAATACAGATTCCAATACATAAACAGACATTATCTAATTAACTAAATAAATCCTTTGTCAACAAAATTTAAAACTAGTTTTATATTTGTAAAATAATATATTTAACTCCTTACTACAAAAAATAAAATGAGTTTAACATAATTAATGTAATCGAGAATCCTATTCTATATTTCCAATGTTAATTCTTGTAAAACCTTTCTTTTCTGTATAAATATAAATGAACTTGACTTTTTGACTTACAACTAACTATCTATATATGATGAAATGTTGAATATATCTTTTTCCATTTTCTTTTAACAAATAATGAATTTTTTAACTATTCTTTATAAAGGTTCTTAATTTTTAAATATATCACTTCCTACAAATTATGCTAATTATTCGTTATATGACTTTGTGTTGCTTACCTAAATTCTTCCAAGATCTGTGTAACTGCAAGGAGATTACTTGAGTCTACTGGGGTATAAAGGATTTTATTATATTTGAATAGTTCACCCAATATATTCGTCTTAGGCTATTAAAATAACTTCAATTTTTTTTTTTTTTTTTTTTTTTTTTTTTTTTTTTTTAATAAATATTGATATTTCTAAATATTTTATCTTGTTTTACTGTTTCATTATATGTTGTATTAAAATAATCAACTAGAGATACTGAATATGATGTAAGTAATCACAATTTAATGCACAAACATCTTTGATCCCATATAGTTTATAAGCGCTTAATATTCCAGCTTTCTTATAGCTTATAGTAATTGGTTAAGTCATTAAACTTCTTCGAAGATCACCGTCAAATGTCAAGCGTTAAATCTGCAGAAGTTACAACCACACTGTACAAATCTGGTATTTCTACTGCGTCATCAATTATACTACCAGCACATCCTTATTTAAGATCCTATACTATTACTACCATTATCAATCAACAATGAATCAAGTCATCGCCACGATAGTCTAGATGACAATGCAAATAATCTCCTAATCTTTATTTTATCTTTAACATTATCTATGTTATTTATTTTAAACTATTTAATAAGAATACACTTACATACATGAATTTCGTGAGAGTAAATAATTACTATTAATTATAATGGAGTTGACAATGTTATTAAGAAAATTAATTTTATATCTAAATTGAAATGTATACAAATAATATTTATACAAACACGTACATTGTTATTGATAAGAATTTTAAGAATGCTTTCTAAAATTAACATTTTGTTCATTATTATTATGATTGTAAGTACAGTTATTATCAATTGTTAATATTAAATATAACAACATTCGTTATTTATAATTATATTTCAGTAGAATACGAACAATAACATTGTTAGTACAAAGTGATCACCGAATATTGAAAGCCCTTGGAATCGCAATAACCTCAACGTAATATTTAGGTTAATTAATCAATATTGATAGCTTATATCCCATTTCCGTTATTACATGTACTCTTGATAAGGAATAATTAAGTATCATCCGAAGGATACTAAGTGTAATATCGTTGACGTAATCGATCTTAATATAATTAATCCAGTCCGTAAGCATAAGTTTTACAATTACATTTGAAATGCACAAAATCATGCAATGTTTGTTTCAATTTTGTCCCCATATAATATATATTGAATTTTTTTTTTTTTCAATATTTCTTAAATAAATTTAATGCCATCAGTGAAAAATAATTGAAGAAAACACACAAAAAAATAATAAATTTTAGATATGAGAACAATAAAGTTGTAGATATTTAAAAATTAGAATGCTTTTAGACTGCATCGACAAACGTAACAATATATATATATATATATATATATATATTTTTTTTTTTATCTATTGCAATCACTTTTCTATAAATAGAATAATTTTATAAACTTCTAAATTATAAAGTGATTATTAAAAGAATCGCAAGAATTTAAAAATATAGATAATAGAAGACCAGTCTCAAAAAAGTTGGGTAAAAATGTTTTGCAAATAATGTGCTAACACGTGCATTAAAAGACTAAATAATTTTCTAAACATAACTACAAAGCTTAAATATTAATCATAAAGTAGGAGAATCGATTAAACAGTACGACGGTTTTACATAAAATCCGTAGACTCACCCGGTAACTCTAGTTAAGGTTTTAGCTTCGTAATAGATAATCTTGTAAATCGAGATTCCAGATATTTTTCCATGAGCATAGTCTGGCCGAATGATTTTCTTATCGTGACATTCGTTTCTTCGTTCAATCGAATGATTCAGCTGGTAAAGCTTGAAACTATCCGTATCAGCAAAAAGTGAATCCGTCATCTTACATAATTACGAATTTCACATTATATTCACAATCGCTCGTATTTCTTATGGAAAAAATAAACGAATCACTCTAAATTTATAAAGATATTTAGATTATGATAGTATTTATATTATTGTTATTGCAATATAGATATTGCAAACAGTTATTTAATACATGCAATTTCAAACAATTTTAATTTGCTTTATCGTTTAAGCAAAGTTACGAGCATAACTTCGTGCATACTACAAGTAAAGCTATAATTTTGTAAAAATTTTATACAAATTTGACGTAATACCAACGTGAAGATATTTCTACTTCAATTTAAATATTGAATTATACAAAATTTTAAATTAGACGAAGAATGGAAATTGAATCTACTCGTATATGATACCACTGAATACTCAAATTACAAATTTGGTATTTTAAAAATTTTTTCAACTATAAATATAGTTGTTTATTAAGTATAGTTTTATTTAGCATTTGTAGTAAGTATATAAATTTATTAAGTATAGTTTAGTTCGTGTTTCGGTAATATGATACTAATCTATATTAATGGTAATTTGTTTAATTAAAACTTGCTTAAAATAAAGAGCTTCAATAGCAATATTACAGATTTATCACTAATTCTGCTTGTTTCTCGGAATAAATAACTCATGAGATTTCCTAATTACTGCAATAGAAAGTTTAAAATTAGATAATTGTGACTCACACGTAACTTTAATAAGAGCTAACGAGAAGTGATACTTTCTTGCAAAAGTCTCGTTCAAAGTTCGATTATACATCCCTGAGAAGAAAAAAAAAGAATTCCATCGCGAAGAAATGAACAAACGACCATAAAGGACCGCGCAGGAAAAAGAATAAAAGACACACGGTCGCGGAAGAAAAACGAAACACGTCGAAGAATGAAAGTAAAACGAGGAAAACCAAGAAACCCGTCATCGATAAAGCGATCGGGGAAGCGAGTGAGAGGGGCCGAAAGGGGAGGTGGGGGAGGTAACACACACCACCCCGGTATTACCAACGTGACGAGAGTTGGAAAGGCTCACGTATAACACCGAGGCCAAACATGCGCCGCGAGTGGAGGCTTTTAAGGCCAGGATTTAATCGACGGTGTAAACGGTCACGACGCGGGATTAAGGGGCTTCGGCTCGCTCCAACTCCGACCACCAGACTTTAAACCGCGGAAAAAGCGCTTTTGGCGACTATTTCCTTTCATGTCTCCTCCCCCCCCCCAACCCACACCTCGCCAACCACCCGGCCAATCAAATCCCGTAGCCCACCGCCGTACCGACTCTTCTTTCCTTCCTCTTCCTCTCGATCACGTGTCTCTTCTTGTCTCGACTCATGTACCGTGTCGATTCCTTCTCACTCTCCCCTCTCTATTCTCTCTAACTTCAGCAAAGCGACTCTGAGCCATCGAGCCAGCCTTATCCACCTTATCCGCGGTCTTACATCAATCAACAAATAATATTCCTTTATCTCCTCATTTAGGTGTTGTCCAGCACTGAACTTCTAAGTCCCCTGTTGGCAATACAATTTCGCTTATATTTAGCATATAATGAAATCTAAGGCATTAATAATATCTTAAGCTTATGAACATATAAAATCTTGTGGATATTAAACCTTTCTAACGGGAACATAAAGAAGTAATTTTGAAAAATCAGCGTGAAAAATTCTATTCCATGATTTCTTTCTTCTTTCGCGTTCATTGATAAAATACATTTTATAACAAAGAGGTGTGACTAATGTAAAGTCTCGCTGTGAAAACTATTTTGTACCAATTCTCATGAATAAATCAAATCAAATCGATGAAATTCTTGGATGGCAAGGCCATTTCATTAAATAAATTTATCTGACTCGTAGCTTGGCAAGTTTAAAGTTATTGTTAGATTGAAATACAAATTGAGTGAAAATACATTCTAATTTATTTAATTATATTTATAATTTATTACTATTAACATTGTTAAACATACAAAAAAAGCGATTTTTTATATTTAATTATTTTTTTATATAATAATCTTCGAATAATTTAAAAAATATGCAAATTTAAAAAACTAAAAATTTACTTTCTACAATTTATACTGCCTTCTGTAGATATTATTTTCATAAAAAATTGTTCCATCGAATGATAATTTCAGAACTATTCTATCAAGTTTTTATTTAAACTATCTAACTAATCTGATTTCCATCTTAAAAAGTAAACTCTATTGAATCAATGCGCCGTCACGTTTGAAAACATATCCAAGTACTTCCTTAAAATTAAGAACATCAAATTTAAATGGCGTTTTAAAATTTCAATTCAATTGTATTCCTCGATTAACATCGATGATTTCGTTTACAAGAATGGAAAATTTAGTCGAAAGCATAATTCGTTAGACCGTTAGTCTTTCCTCCAAACAATAAAATAATTGCATTATCTCACTTTTCAAGGATCCGATCATCGAATTCAATGTAATGCTTATAAACTTAGACTTTAATTTTAATTATCCTTTTTAAATATAAACTCACATAGCCTACATAAAGTTATTCTTTAGCTGCTGATATTAAAAGTTTGAATCTGAAGGAAATAGAATTGAAAATTTCACAAGCACTTCGATAAAAATGAAGCCAATTAATGTATGAAAAGTTACTGCTAGACCGCACGTGAAAAATAATTAACTAACTACTTTACTAGATTTTCCCAATCATAACCTTTATTAGAAACGAGAAAATAAAAATTCTATCTATTCAATGTCATATTCATTTAATATTACAATGTTTATTTTGCATGAAAACAGTATTTTGAAGAAAAAAAAAAATGTCTTGAAAAAATCATACGAATTATTAACCCTAATCATTTTCAATCAATGCTTGTACAAATCATTCAATGTTTTAGGCTTAAACGTTCATATGATTATATTAATACACTATTGACCAATCGATAGATATTTTTCAAATGTAATTTAGGCAGTAATGTACCATACAATAAAACTTAATTATTCAATATTGTAAAATTTTCTTCGTCCAAATATGGAATAATGTCAGGCATTTGTGGGGCATCGATTAATTTTTAAATTTCACCTAATTAATACAATTACAAGGGAAAAAAGAAATCACGAATCTCATTCTAAACGCATACCTTATTGCGCAACAATATCAAATTATAATAAAAGCGTATACGAAGCGCCAAACTAAAGAACATCACCTTGCGCTTTAATTTCATATAACTCATCCAAAATGAAAAAGGAGGCTGTAAGGCAACGCGGCCAATATCTCCTGCTTCGCGATTAAATATATTCCGAAAGTTTTGCCCGACGTCCTATGGAAATGCGCAGGGCTGTTGTATTAAGTAATGCCTGGCGATGGAGCGTGTGCTCTGTGTACGCTTACCTGGGCATCGTGTTAGGGCTCGCTAATCTCGTTTCAGAACAAGCGAGGAAGAGAATCAAGCGATCCGTTACTACGGGCTTGCGAGCCTAGTGATACACACGGGGATAAGGATCGATCCAAACCTGATAAACTCGCTTCTTTTTATCTTTTTATCATTTTTTTTTTTTCATTTTTTTGTTTTTTTTTTGTTTTTTGTTTTTTGTTTTGTTTTTTTTTTCTAGGCGAATAGACGCATTGTCAGATATAGTAATTCAATATCATGCTGGACCAAATTTTTCGGTTTAATTGCTACAAAAGAGATTTGAGTGGTTTTATGCTGATTTTAATCTCGTAGTGTGATTTTATTCACGAGATAAGATGAATTTTATCGAGGGATTCCAAATTAACGTTGCCGAAAAAAGCCTCGACTGTGCCTTCGTTTGTACGAACGCGCCGATTAATTGAATTTTTCGTGTATTTGTTTGCTCGAGCTTGCTACGTATTAATCCAGTCTATTCGAGTGAGGAGATAATACGAACAAATTTTTTAATAATACAATGAAATTGTGTACTCACAGTGTAACATGCCACTGTAAAAATGCCACTTGGAAATCTTCCCTTCGCTTTAAATAACTATCCTTCTTGATTTAGGGAATTAAAAAGGAACTAATGTAAAATCATCTTATTTGAAATTTCAAATTACTGGAAAATTAAATAAAGAAGAGTTGAAGCTCGGCTGTAAAAAAAAAAAAAAAAAAAAAAAAAAAAAAAAAAAACGATAAGTACTAGAGCAATTCAGAGAGACGTATTTTGAAGATAAAATCGACGAGTCGGAGTCGACGAGCTCTATTACACCGAGATGCAAGACAAATAAGTTTTTCTTTAATAAAGCTTCGTTCGCCTCGTTGATCTATGCATTTGTATTCTTCGACTGGAGTCTTGAATAATTCAGCGGCTACCTGGAAAATAATGGCGAGAAGAATCCCATGGAAATCAGGCGACTACAGTGGTGACGACATAATGAAGTGCGAAACTCGCGAAAAGAGAAACTATTTCGTGTCGTTCTCGCGATATATTTCTGAATCTACGTAAAGGGGGATACGTAAGAAAGAGGAGCCGATTTATTCAAAGAGATGGAAAAAGGTGAAGGCAATATAATTCACTGACTCGGATCGATGAAGAATATAGGTGTCGAGTTGCAAAGTATTTCGAATAAAAACGGAACGTAGATTGTGAATTTAGTTAAGCAAGTTTTCACTTCGTGTATATCGCGAATTACTGCTATATCCCTGTCAAAGTCACTTACATTAATATAAGTAATTATTTTACTTTCTCTATGAATTTAATGATAATTGCGTGAATCGCTGCTCCAGCATTATAAGTATAAAATTTGAAAAATATATTACCCACAAACAATATTGCACATGCGGATAAAGATGAAATATATGTACAAATATACGAAGTTTCCCTATCAACCAAAACAAAACAACCAAAAAAAGTAAGAAAATAATCAGAAAATAAAAGGAAAAACATTACAAAGTAATATTTCAGAATTACAATTAATTCAGTTTCAAAAATTAATTGTCTCTGTTAAAGTAGATACAAGTATTCTCATAGACATTTACGTATTTGCTAAAGTCTAAATAGTACAGATTCGCTAGCAAATAAAGCCAACGCGCTAACAAAATTAAGTAACGAGATAACAAATGTTGATAATTTTCGCTATTAATGTCCAATAAAATAATTCTTCTTACATCTTAGCGTCGAGACGTAGTCATTAATGCAAATACTTGTATTTGAAAAATAAAAATAAAACAACTATTATTAAAGCTTTATTAAAATCTTTGGGGCATCCTTAGTTCTTTTAACCAGCATTTGTTTTCTATTACAAATTCTTTAAATTTCATATTCTACAAATGAAATACTTGAAATTTCATACTCTAAAAATATATGATATTCCAATATTCGTATAACAAAGAATGTTTAATTAGCATAATTTATTATTATTACATAAAAAATGAGGGAAACTTGAGAGTGAAAAACGCGTAGATTTACTGGTCCGGAAATCAAATCCGGGAATTTTCGTTTTAACAAGTGATCTTGATGTTCTTCCAATTCTATTTAGCAACAACGCCTCTGAATGTTTTTTTTTCTGTCTTTTTTTTTCTTCTTTTTTTTTCATTCAAGTCACCCTGGCATATCATAATCACGGTATAAAAATTGGACACCTCGTTTACTCTTCATACATGATATTAAACGCGATTCCTACAAATTTAAAAATTAACGTTTAATTTTACTCGATAATTTTATCGAAATATCTGAAATATAAACCAGAACGATATGCTGCGTAATTTATATCGTGCTTAATTTACTGTACTAAACTAATACTCGACTTTTTTGAGAGACAAATAAAATCAAGCAAAAGAAACCGTGAGAAGGAAAGAACGGAGATAGATAAAGTAGACGGAAAAGAAGGGCTACAGTTAGGTCTAATTAACCAATCAAGGCATTCCTAAAAAGGAGAAAGAAGTAATGATAAAGAGCGAGAAAGAGTTCATCGTGTTTGTAGGGTCAGCAAGTAGTCGCGTCCCAAGCGGATTTTCCACTGTACACTCCTAGAGTAATTTATTCAGCTTTAGGTTTCTTATTGTGCAAGCACGCACGTATACATACATACCCGCGTAGCTCATTTGTCCAAATGCAACTTATATGCAGAGTGCGAAACACATTTTTTGACGGTAAAAACTGTCTTCGCCTCATTGCCCGTATGGAATACATTTTCATTTTCATGTATAATTGATAAATCCGACAATGCATTATGCCGAAAATTATAAAAATGTTAATCATTATATTAAATTCCAACACTTATATACGAATAATAATATTATAATTAATATATTTAATAAACGATAATGCAGGAATTGATAATTAAAATAAGAAATAAATTCTTAATCGCTGATTAAGTTAAATTGAAACACAACTAAAATATAAAGTACTAAGTAATAAATAAATTTTAGAAAATAAGCAAACTGATTTATAAAGGCTTTTATTTGGCTTTAAACTTTCATACAAACGCATTTGAACAGGAATTATATAAATTAAAAATATCATACTTCAATGAATTCCGTGGCATTTGTAAAAATTATATTATACAGATGATCAAATACAAATAGATATAGAATAGAGTAGATAGAGAGCTAATTTATTAAATTCCAAATGTTATTACATTACATGGATATTTTAATCTGCATTTAATCATTCAACAAGGGCATTGACTTTAACTACGCAGGTTTTATTCTGCTTCCTAATCTTTCGTCAATTTAAATCACGGATAGGGGTCGGTTTATTTTAGTGCTTTTCATGAGTCAAAGCACTGGTGTTTCACCACCACCCCCCTCCAACCCCATCCTCATTCTCACTCTTCCACACTCTTACACTCTCCTCTTCTATCAGCAGACTCCTTCTCCTTTCACTCCCACTTTCCGAGCTTTCAGCTTTTCAGTCTGGAGTGTCCTTAATGTTTCAGCAGGTCTAATCCTCAGGACTTACAGACGTGAATCCCCCACGTTTATTGCTTTATAGAGTTCAATGTGTTGGTTTTGTCAATTACCGCGCTTCTATTGTTCTTATAATGTCCTCTAGTATAGAGCCTTACTATTTTAATTAAAATAATTAATTTTTTTTTAATTAAGAATTACATATAGGCTCTTACAATACTCAAGATGATAAATCTTTATTAGTTTCAATAATATTTTACGCATTTCTTCTTTTAGACTTTTTATTTATGAATAATGAAGAAGATAAATAATGAAGGCAATAAATTTCATAGTAAAACTCAATTTCATTCTGTTCTATGAGAAAAAATTTATACAGTATCTTTATAAAATTTCAAGCGATACTTAACTTTACTCTACAACTTGCTCTTTTTATATAATTACTAAACCATATATTCCTCATTTATCTTTAAATTCATTAAAAGTACGCAAATACTTCTAAAATACAAATTCTAAAATGTAAATTACGTTACTTTGAAATTATTCTTCCAATATGATTATTACGTTTCATCATTCGTAATTTTATTACAAAACACCAAAATATTGTATCCCATATACATATAGTATTTGAAAAAATATAAATTACATTGATTAAATAATTCTTAAATAATAAAAGAAAGTGAAGAGAAAAAAACACAATCAATACTACACTAAAGATTATTTTTTATCCCTCTGTCACTTGTTCCCAATGATTTTTAACAAATGTTACGATCCATAAATGTCAGCCGAGTCTAATGAAACTCGTGGATATTTGAGAGAGCGAGATAAAAAATGAGTGGCGGGCGGTGGGCGGCGGGGGTGGGTGGAGTAGTCTGAGTATCCAATGCTTCAATGAACAAGTCGCATCTGGCGGTGCCATACACAACGCTTCTCTGTCAAGTCGGAGGGTAAGGGCGCGAACGAATTGCTCGTTGTCGTCTCGCGAGCGATTGATTGACGTGCAACTGAGCCTCGCGAGATAGCTGGGGTTACGAGCCCAGGGTAAAGACAAACCTGAAGCGAAATAAAGAGGGACGGTAAAGAGGTAAAGGACCACCGAGATTCCGGAGACAGGGTACTAAATTTCTCTGGCCCGGTGTCACGTACCTGACACACACCTTGACGAGCATCGAACTCGTCTATGAATCATTTCGATGTGCTCTGCTGGCAAACGAGAACAAGGGAGAGAAAATTCAGCTAAAGTCCGAGAAAATTCGATTTACTAATTTTAAGCGCATCGACAAATCGATAGTCGGGTCGGGCTGACTTCCGCAATAAGCTTTCCTAATTTTTTTCGTTTCTTCTGACTACGGGAAGTAACATAAGGAGTACATTAATTCGGTGAATATTTCATGGCCTTTTCCAGAAAAGATTTTTTTTTTTTTTTTTTTCACTAGCTAAACTTAAAATATTTATTACACCTTTGCCGAAAGCATTTTATCTCCATAATAATGAATGTAATTGAATAGTGAATTGATTATAGGCCATGATCATAAGCTTCAAAGTTTTTAATTGTTTTTCATTTCAATGCCTTGCATGTACAATTCTCAATTTTGCTTAATACACAATGCTTACTTTTGCCGTAAAATTTAGTTGAAAAAGTAAATGAAAAATCACAAAATATTGCATTTACTGTGTGATAATTTTTCTTGATAATTATCTCTTTCTGTAAGAATAAAAGGTTTATAAACTAGCGTTAGTCAATTATTAAACATTCATTATTCATTATTTATGAAAAACAGAAACTAACTGCAGATGAATGAGCAACCTCTAGCAAAAGTACCCTACTAGTAATTTCCGGTTTACAAAACGAAGGATATTTAGCTTTACATAAGTGACATGGAGCATTTATTCGATATGAATAAATAAAATGCGTAAAAATGTTTTTCTTTTTTTTCATCTTGTCGTGTACTATTTATCAATGTGTGATGTCACTTAATTTGCATGAAAATTTAAATAAATTCAGTGAAATTTTTACATAATTTTGCATAAACGTTAGTTATTATAAGTCCATAATACAAAATGTTATAACAATTTATAAGATACAAAAGACAATTTGAATTTAAAAGAATATAAATAATGTTTAATCAGAACGTATAAAGAATCTACAAAATTATCATAGATAATTAAACAATGTTGAATATTTATTTATATATTATTTATTTATATATTTTGTATATTAATATTGAATATGTAAATATTCATAAGCAGTACAGAATTGAAATATATAATAAGTATATAACCCAAAAACTGTGCATATTTTATATATTCTTATAATGAAATTATAGAATATATAATCAGCTCAAATAGGAAATGTACGAGTAATAAAAGCTTTTATAATTGTAATTCAGAATTATTCAATATTAATTAAAAATTTCTTTCATTAAAACTAGAAATATTTTATTCGTAGTATTACATTAGTGATAATCAGCTGATACTGTACAACAATAGAGAATTTCTGTTCCAGATAATATATAAATTCATAATAACGGTATATTTAGTTTTCGATCTCACAAATATATACAAATCGTGTGCGTGTGTGTGTGTGTTGAATTATTGCATATGTAATATTGTATAGAAAGCTTGTGGTTACGTTTATAAATCAGCTATTAGTGCATTAATATCTAATATTAGTAGTTTATATAAAAAAAAATAGCAAAAAACTAGAAAACTACCAGTCAATGTCAATCGTAAAAATAATCTATTTTTTAGTAAAATTATTGCTTAACGAACTCTTCAAATTCTATTCATATTTTATAAATTTAATTAATGTTTAAAATATGTTTATACTACTATTTCCAAACCGAGAATCCTTTTTAAATATTAAATTTACCCAATAATAAAAAATAAAAAAAATGTTTCGTTTGCCTTCTGTATGTTTCAAACTTCACTTTTAATTGGCTTATGTATGTATCTATATTTCGTATCTCAATACAAAGTTTACAATTAATTATTTTTCTTGGTAAGCATAAAAATTATTCAATCAAATATTGATAATATTACGGTGATTAGGAATAATAATTGAAATTAGTATTAATTACGTAAATATATATATATATATATATATATATATTAATAATTATTTCGAGCAACTATATTCTACTACAAATGGTATACTTTTCTAGTATTAATTCTATAATAATAATACCTATAAAAAATATTTATTAAAATCTATAATAAAATAAACTATAAAATATTGTTTTATAAAATATTTTATGAATAATAAATTATTTTTCAACACAAATTCATAGAATGTTTTTTCATACCAGAATCTTTGCAAAAATACTGCTACATATATATATATATATACATACATATATATATATATATATTATACATATATATATATATATATATATATATATACCACTATGTAATTTATATTTGATTTTTCATTGTAAACAATATTATGAAAAAAGAAAATCATATTTAGTAAATTTGAAGTAAAAATTATTTAAGTGTTTTCAACTGAATATATTAATTCATTAAAATCCAGGTAAATATCGTTTCTTGCAACTTATATAATTAAAATAATTTAAAAATTTGTGTAATATATATTCATTGAAAATTCTTAACATTTTATAAAAAAAAGTATTCTCTCTAGATTAAATACACAAATACGTAAAATTTGCAGAAAAACAAGACATTTTCTTAAATTGCAAATATTTTTATTAAAGAATCTTTTAATAAATTTCGAAAATGTTATATATATATATATATATATATATATATATATATATATTCAGATATAGTCTGTTCGTATTAGAATAAGATGAGTTAAATTTTTTAAATCAATTATGTTAAATATTCATATTTTTCATATTTATAGGACAAAATTATTTATTAAGTAATATAATTTTAAATGCGCAAAATTTGAAAACTGTTATAAATCAATATATTTTTATGAATTTAAATATTATTTATGTCATACATAATCAAAATCTATAAAATATAAAAATATCATTCACAAATTAAATTGCTATTTTATTATTGGATAAATATATTTAAGAAACAAATAATTAAACAGATGCACTTTGACATACGAATGAAATGAATGAATTAAGTTAATTTATGAGAATTCGGTGAAAATATATGAATTTCTGTTCTTGGAGATCCTGATTTTCTAAATAAAGAAGTGATAAAATTATTTTTTTAAAGAAAAGCAATTTCAATGACATTTTACAAAATTTTTTATAATTTTCTATTCCTTTCAATAAATATTTATAAATTAAAATGATAATTCAAAAGTGATATATTATTATGTAATCTGCATAATCTTCATGTTCTTTACAAATAATTTCATAATTAAGGGATCTAATTCTTAATTCACGCTTTCATAAAATTGAAAATAATCTGTAATTTGTATACGGAAATATATTATGTAACACATATATCAAGCTCCAACAATTGTGTAAATGATATTATTTATCGCATTCGATGAGCATAAATGAAAGTGACTTTGCCACTTAAAATTAATAAAAATATGATATTTAAATGTTGTAATTTATATTATTATATACTTTTTCAAAACGCTTCTAATCTTTTATAAATTAGCTAAGTTATCATTTCTAGTACTTTTACAGTTGTGACATGCATAGAAATTGTATTTATAAATACATAAATAATCTATTTAAAGCTTAATCACTAGATTATCAATAATTATACTGTATCTTAAGATTTTTTATTTATAACTGATTACTAGAGGCTGAAATTTTTATATTTTTTTTCAATTTTTAATATAATATACAGAAGTGAAAATGAAAAAAAAAGAAACACGTCTTCGTAAAACGTAAAATAGTCATTAATTTTGACTTATTATCCTATTTTGTAGTCAAACTTATTTCCTCAATTCAAATGATCATGATGAGAAAAATAATAAATAAATTCTTTAACGAAAAAAAAAGCTTAATATTTTCTCCAAATAATTCATATGTATATTCGACATGCTTTCATTCTGTTAAAAAAAAAAAAAACATTAAATAAATAACATTTAAAATTTGTAACTATGATTATTTAATTTATACAATCTCCTAAGACTTACAAAGATAGATGCAATAATAAAATTAAATAAAAACAATTTAATTTAGTTAAATTTTATATCTTATGTAATACAGCATTTTTTCAAATTAAAATATGCGTAGAGCGTTATGCGACTATACTCGTTATAATAGAGAACAATAAAAAATTTGTATTGTTATTAAAAAATAAAAATTAACTCTTTAAAAAACTGTAACAAAATATATAATTTGTAAATTTGTGTTATTTTGACAAGTGTGAAATGATAATGAATTCGCTGAGACGCAGCTTCCGTGTAATTTGTTAATTCAAAGGTACATAATTATATAATCTCATTAATTTATACAAGTATATTCTTGAAAAATATATTTAAAAACATGATACGTGAAAAAATTAATGAAATGTTCGTTTGAGAATGCAACTTTTTATTTATCTCTTGTCTACGTTATGCTTTTTTAACGTAAAATCTCATACGTTGTAGGATTAATTACCGATGGTTTATTTATCATAAAAATGATGAGAATTCGAAAATCATGTTGTAAAAGGAACATATTACATAGTCAAAGAAGAATTATACGATCTATAATATTTGTGATATTATAAGGGAAACTCCGTGAATAATAGCGGAATTTTAGCAAGAATGCACATGAAGATCACTTTTACGACATGCAAGCCGCGACTTATGTACTCAATTGATTTTGAACTTCCTTTACCGCGTCCGAAAGCAATATACTAACCCTAAGAATAATCTACAAACTATCAGAGTTTGATTATATATGTAGAGAGTTACTCTACTGGCAAGTACAGGAGCGTTGAATTGTTAACATTGAGCGCGGAAGCGATGTTGGCGTTACACAATGATTATCGTGGTTTGAATATTGAGTAAGGAGGCATAAGATATTTTGAGAGAAAAAAAAAGAGAACTAAATTTGTAATTTTGATTCTGATACATTTTATAAGCCATGCAGATCCTCGTAATTATACTTTACTCACATTATATTCGCTTAAAATTTCATGTGCTTGGATGCTGCGCACCATTACTTTTGATTTTGGAAAATCAAATTTTCATGCATTTCATATCATATTAATTATATTTTTAATGGTTATTTTTCTTATATTGGCATCTAATAATATTTAAAGTATAAAATATCGTGAATTATAATATACAACTAACAATTTCCATAATGTGAATAAAATATCTGATTCCCATCAATGCCATTCATTCTACTAATTTTAAAAAGTATCTAAAAGATTTAAACTTTCCAACAATGTCATGGATGGTACTAATTGTAAAAAGAATATGTAAAGATTTAAAATTTCATAGTATCTATAAAAAGTCTATCAGTCTACGCGTATATATTTTATTAGCAGCGCGCGCACACACATCACACACGCATATATATATATATATATATATATATATATAAACATGTGTACGTTTGCTTTGATTCGTGTATGCGTTTGTAATCCGAAAGAGTTATAAATTATAAGCGTATTAAAAGTTTTGAACATCCAATAATATAGAAAATCTATATTATATTACAAAAGCTTAGTAAAAAAAAAAAAACTAAAATTCATTAGCATCGTGGCTCATATTAATAGATTTTAATTGAAAATATATATCTTAAAAAAAAATTTATAAAAGAATTTTTATAAATATAGAATAGAAAGAATATCCTATAATTTTTAATCCAATATAAATATATTAATATGTTTTGAGCTCTTGTAAGAATAATGAATAATAGTGACACAATTAGTTATTCAAATTAAAAGTAAATAGATGTACATTTCTTACATTTTTAAATCATATTTCTAGTTTGATGATGTTTCCAATGTTTAGTAAATATCGATGCGTGAAGTTCGAAAATTTCGACAATTTTCTATGAAGTACTTAACGAAATAACATTTTATTATTTCAGAGCATTTCTCTAATGCCATTGATTATTTCTTTTTTTTTTCTTATTAAAAAATACAAACACTCGTATTTCATAGGTTGAGAGATAGGAATCAAGAGTTTCAAACATTAACTTACAAATTACAAATTATAGGTTGAGCCAGAATAATTCTCCTGATCTATTAAAAGCCTTATAGCGTACCTAAGCTACGTAGGACATAGTAGCGAAGTTATATAGAATCAATAAGGATGTTCTCGTGTCATAGCATTTAACGATATTCCTGGATAGGCGATATTACGCTGCTTTGTAGGACATTGAAAGATATACATAAAGTTTATTTATACGGCTTTCTCGCGGGATATAATAGCATGAAAGAGTCCATACTATTATTATTTATATTGGCAAGGATACCAGTGCTTAATGATGTTTTGACATTATACATTAAAATAAATTAAACATAAAATTTGTTTGGCATATATGTATGCATAATGAAAGTTTCATTCATAAATAAATCAGAAGTTCTCATAATTTTATGGTTATTTGTAAAGATATCCAAGATAATTTATAGTACGTAAATGTAAATTACTATTCATCATAAATCTATAACAATTTTACTTCAATATAATCTTTTGTAAAATCCTATAGGAAATATAAATATATTAGGTTTAATAGACTAAATAATTCGTGTGCTTTCTCTCTCTCTCTCTCTCTCTCTCTCCCTGTCCCTCTCACTCTTCAAAATTTTATTATTTTCGCCATTTCAACATTCATATTTACTTACTTTTGATATTTCTTGCGCAACAGTATTCAAATATTTACAGTCTTACGTATGATTTTGCTTTAATAATATGGTATAGTAATAAATATTTCGCCCGTGTGTAATGGATAATATGAACATAATGTAAAAATTATTAAATAAGCCGTAAAATTATGCACATACGAGATAATATAAAACAAATATAAATTAAAATTATTTCACTATTACTCTGACCAAATATACTATATTTTGCTTCTACATTCTCCATACATAAACGAAATTTGTATAAAGAATGATAATTAGCATTGAAAAACAAAATAATCTCACTATGAATAGATTATTTGTGTTCAAATTTTCTTGGTAACGCAAAATTCATATTCAGAAATTATGTGTCTGTGTGACAAATTAAGTTAGCAGTAGATACGTCTAAATATGTAAGACAATGTAGAGTATATTTAATGCTACAAAGCCAAGATACGATTAGAAAGACAAGAGTGCCTAAGCAAAACAGATAATAGGAAAATCAGTAATAAAAGAAACAGCTTATTCGAACTCAAGAATAAGACGATAGTGGATCGTGAATCTCATAATGTGCCATATGCATTCATACGACTACTCGCACACCGACATATTTGTACGCAGGCACATCAGCCCTCGCGCAAATACATGTGCAATCTTTCCATCTGTCCACCTCAGCCTGCCCCTACCACCAAGCTCACTCACTCGCTCGTTACCCCCACTCTCCCACTGCATAATATACGTACATCCCGCGTTCGTACCTTCGCCTCGAGATATCTGCCCCTAAATCACATTGATTCCTCGTTAAAACTATGATTTACCGAAACCCCAACCCCGTTATGCCGCCAGTCCATCCACCCCTCGCGTGCGTTACATAGATGGTATACGTACCCATGACCCACCGCAGGGATCGCCAGGGCAATTCCATGGGCATTTACGACAAAAAGAGTGGGACAACTTCAATATGGCGTCGGCAAATCGGTTAAGCGTCAAAGGAGATGGAAACGGAATGACCGTGGAGTTTGTCCGCCACCGGATTATTGAAATCAACTGTTATCTATGATTATCCTGTTAGCTATTGTCTTCAACTTGTAAGTAGATTTCTTTGTTGGGGAGTGGAAGTGGGGCAACGAGGGATGAGGGTAACGGCTCGCCAGATATGCTGAGTCTCTCGAATTCAATTGGAATTAGCCGACTAACGAGATAAGAATCTATTTTTCGAGCTTATACGTTATTATACAAGAGACACGTAAACGAATTTTGTATTCTACTTTTAAAACGCACTATTGTGTTATATTTAAGATTTTACTCAATCAATGAATAACGTCTACTTGATTGATATAACATTTATCTGTAGTTTAAATTGTATTTACAATTCTTTTAGACTGCGCACTATTAGATGTAAAGAAAGTTTTAATTAAAATATTATAGAATTAAAGCCTTTCTTATAACTTACGCTTTACATAACAATGCATTATTGAGAATCATTACTCTTAACTAACACTGCAAATAATATTCAATATGCGTGTGTATGTACGCGTCGAGGAGGAACGATATTAGTACAAAAAAAAAAAAAAAAAAAATCTGGTAGCTACATGAGCAGTTGCAAACTGTATGCTACTTACTGGTGATTTCGTGATAAGGTACTACTGGATCTAATAGAACAAAACAAGTACTAACTTACAAGAGAAACTTGCAATTTATCAGATCAACCGAATAGTAAGTGCCGATATGACTTCTCTAAGTAACTTGCCAAGCGACTGTACGTGCAAACGTTTTGGTCCGCTTCCGTCCACGTCCAATCAATTAAATGCTTTATAAACTGATTTATTATCTTCATTGGCTTTTCCCAAACTTAATTTTTTTTTTATCTATGTTAAAATACTAACTATATATTAAATATATATGTACACACACACAGAAATATTTTATTGACATCTTACAACTGTTTTTATCCATTCAATTATATTGTAATAGAAAAATCGTTATTCTATCATATCTATATATTGCACAAAGTACTATACTTTATAAATTCAATTTCCGATATTCTTAGCATTTTTATTTCTCATTTTACGGTAAAAATAAATTGAAAATAAAAAAAAAATTTATTCATTGATACGAGCTAATATTATCATTTTTATTATTTTACCTTATAAAACATACGATTTCGTCATTTATGTCCGCTTATTTGTAATTAATTTTAATCATTTAACATACTTGCTAATTATGATATGTAGCAACAATATATTCCCTTTACGTAAAAAGAAAAAAAAATCTATTTTATCGGTTTATTGGCAATACATGGCATTAATATTTAATTAATGATACGAAAGTAGTCTTAATTAATTTATAAAAGAAACGTTTTTCTCAATCGAATAAATTTTTACCTAATAGAGCACTAATTATATATCTATTTACTTTGTTTCAGGTATGTAGCTTTTTCATTATCAAACGAAGTTATTTGATAAAAATCCAGCGCCAGCACCTAAACAGCACATCGTATGTATATTGCAAATAAATAATAATTTTAACCGATAGGACAAATTGAAGGACGTGAATTTGTCATTCTTAAATATAATTTTGTACACTCGCATCTTGATATTTCAACAAGAATTTCAACAACAATACATGTAATGTTTTACAGCTCAAGCACATATCATTTGATACACATAAACTTTTCAATAATGATGCACGCATATATAATCGTAACTCTCGTTAAAGCATTCTATCAGTTTCATTTCGGTTGAAATGCAATTTGCGCTGCCATCAAATAAAGGACGTATAAAATTTATAAAAGTGAACATTAAAAAAGTAACGAGTCAGTAATTGAAACTATGATAAGATATTGCCACGCGGTTAAGACATTCGCGATTGGTGGGAGATGTTGAGCGCCGCATTTCCGATAATTGAAAAACGTCTGAAAACTTACGGTATCTCGAGATAGCGATGTGTCACTTTGTGAAGCCGGAAAACGTACAACCAGTAGTTTTCACATACAGCTCGAGTTAATTTTCCAAACTTATTACAGACTACAGTTGATATACTTGCACTTCTGAACGTAAAAAAAATGTATTTTGCTATTGATATTGAACGTACATTAATTAGTCCCTTTGAAATATTTATATTTAAAGTCTTTTCATTTAACGTAATTATTTTTTATTTCTTTTATACATATATTAATTATATTACTTGACATACTGAATAATATTTCACATACAATGCACTATACTATTTCAATATGCTTAATTATATTTTAGTAATAATTATTATAATAATGTTGGCCTACATTCAGTCTCAAACTTTTAACAAAATATCAGATATTAAATATAATGCCAAGATTAGGTAATTTATAAGCAACTGAAATATTCAGAATAAACGGTCCAATATTACTCATTCCTTTCGAAAACTACAACATTCTAATTGATTATAAAATATCTTCCATACTACCGAATATAATTACAAATTATTGAATTTCATTTTTACGATAATTTTAACACTGTTTATCAAAATACGTTAGATATTCATTTATCATTACATTCATCTATTAATACGTTTATGTTGATCTTCAGTTTTTTCATACACATAGATGGCTTCAAATAATTACTTGTGCAACAAATTCTCGTCATCAATCATACTCCGATGCTAAATAGTTAATTACCTTTAAACTCATGTATGTTCTAGTCATCAACTATAATCCGTACACATACTTATATGCATACATATTTATTTATTTTTTATGTTTATTTATTGTTCAATCGACTCTTTCAATTTTTATTTATTTATATTCTTTATACTACATATTATATTCTACATATTTATTTATTGATTTTAGAAAATACTTGCGCAAGTACTAGAAAGCAGTAATGTAATGTAATGCAAAACGACAGTTTAACATTAATTCAGATTGAATTACTGCGCGTGTTATGTAAAGTGATGATAAGCAATGTTTCCTCGGGGAAATTATATGTCATTTTAGAAAAATTATCTCCATCTCCATGCTATGCTAATAATTATAATTATAACAATAATTAGAAATATTTACAATCTGTTTTTCCTTTAATTTATATTAATCATCATAAGTATTATAAGTAACAATTTCATATTACTTATTGATAATTATTACTATCATAATCCATACTTTTATTATACTATTTTCAATTCTTATAATGCTTTATTCATATTGAAAATATAATTGGGACAGAAATGTTTTGCAAAATATATTTCAACTTCTAATAGAAAATTTTTCTTTTTATTTATGTATAATGTATTCGAAATATGCGTATGCGCGTTTACGTGCTCGTATATCTATGTGTGTAGTTTTAATATTTCTTTTGAAAATTTCATTATACACTTAATCATAATGTACTTAATCATATAGTGGAAAAATGATTTGATTTTCTAATAATATAATTTGAAATAACATAAAATTTGATTTTCCATCGCCTATATATATATATATATATATATATATATATATACATCGGTATTTGATAGGTAAAAAAATTTTGCTCAACACTAAAATTTACAATCAACGTACTAAAAATTTCAAACTTTCAATATTAACTATACGCTACTACATTTTTTTTATTGATTAATAAGAATTAAGTTTTTGTCGTAAGGGCAGAAAATTATTTATAATATGAATTTTTAAAACGCAATTTCAGCTCTATTTCAAACTTACGGACTTTACACGAACTTCTTCGCTTCTGTCAATCTTGGAAATTACGAAAACGCGCATAAAGTACAATAAAAGCATTAAGACTCGGCAAAATTCTTTGCCATTATCAAGCGCATCAGCACCTCGAAACTGCGACTTGGGAACAGAGATTATCCCAAAATTGTTCCATTGTTTTTGCGCGACACGCGAAGACTAAAAGCAAGGGCCGCTTTTTAAAACCAAAGCCGACTCCTTCACTCGGGTGGCTAATCAAACCTACCGGAGGCTATGCATCATTGAGCAATTAAAAAGGGTCCGAAATTGCTGGCTGAAACGTGATGCCCGGGACACGAAGAGCGTGAGAGCGGGCAGTAAGGCGAGCAAGGAGCGTGAATTCGAATCTTGTCATTTGAATTCCAAGTCGGTTGAGGAGCACTTTAATTTGTCGGCCCGGGTGAGGGTTCGAGGGAAGGAGTTCGGTACCCGGGAGCTGGGTGGTAAGGATGTGCAGCCCGACCCTCGCTATACTCCCTATGTCCGTGTCGTCGACGGTGCTGTACAGACAGTCTTCGGTTAAAGTTGTAATCCCGGTGCGCGAGCACTGTGATTTCGACAAGGCCGCCCGGAAACTTCGCCAGCGAACTTCCGACGCGATGAGCGCCGCTCGACCTCCCGCTCGCGCCTCCCAACTTACTTCGAGTCGCTCGTTCTGGTTCTTCGACCTTATTCTTTCGCCGTGTGCCTTGCCAAAACCACTTCGTACGAACGATCCGTCTGTAGGTTACACTGCAGCGCGCCTCGTTCAAAACGCCCCACGCATACCAGGAGCGCCCGCAGCTTTCTTGCTTTCTCTTCTCCCTCTGCGTTACTCCAAATGTCCCTCTCGCTCAGTTCGGTATCTTTATATATCTCTACGCGCTCTAAGCTACGAATTCGTTGATTACCTATTTATTTAATTAGAGACGATCTCTTTCCCACACCTCACTCTGTCTCTCTCTCTCTCTCTCTCTCTCTCTCTCTCTCTCTATATATATATATATATATATATATATATATATATATATATATATATATATATATATATAAATATCTACCTCTGCCTCTGTCCGCTTCTTTCAATGTCACTACTGTTCTTTTAATGCAGCTTTTATAATTCACTCGATTATACCGAATCTTTATATAGGTCAGAATGGTATTGGATCGAAATGATTAATCCATTAAAATTTACATCCTGGCAAATCCTCCCTACCGCACATGTATTATGTAATTTCGGGCGATAGTGTTATATTGATCTTGATTTAGAAGAACCGAACGATAAAGGTAATCTCTCCCAACCGGAGGACCATATAATTACCTAAATTATATAGACACTGTAGTGTAAGCACACGTTTTATGTGGAGTAGAAACCATTTGTTTGTATATTATAATCAACTTTGCTAATTGTTATTATAGGCAGGAGGTTATATGCAGACAGCAATTTCTTAAGACTCGTGCACTAGCGCTGAGAAATTCGTTTGTAAAGAGGCAAGTGAGTGCTTACGCGGGAGGCAATAAACTATAAGCAAACTCACCCATTAACCAGTATCATTTTCCAATATGGGAGGAAGAACTCTCTAGCATCACTATTTTTTAACCGAAATATTCATCGTTTTATCCCCTGAATACGGCATTTCTAATATAAGCTCTATAAATCGTTCATAAAAGCTAGCGATATGATGTTGACATTTGAGTTTAGTTATTTCGATATGATATTACAAAACATTTTAATCTATTCAAAAGCTTTTAAATCGAATTTTATATAATATATTCACAGTATTATCCCTATTATTATTACATCACAATTTATAAACTAGACAGAGTCATGATTAAGAAAACGAAGAGAAATAATTGCCAATCCGCTGCCAGTTAATATAAAAATATCAATACATATAAAACTTCCGTTTATTAAATTATTGCAACTAGAATATCTATTTGCACGTAATTAGGTTTTCGCTAGTTTTTGTAATATATTGTATTTGAGAAAAATTTGTAGAGTTACTTGTATTTTTATCTTCTCATAAATACATTCACAAATACAAGACAACCTTCACTATTTAAACGATTTCGGAAATTTGTTGGCTACCTACTTCTACAGCTATTCACATGCATAAATACAACAGGTCAAACATACATTTATACGCCTATATAAACTATAAATTCTTACTTCTTACTTCAATTAAATATATAACAAAACAATTTTTTTTGTTCTACTTGCCTTTATTCTGATTCTCACTCTCTCTCTCTCTCTCTCTCTCTCTCTCTCTTTCTCTCTCATATCTATCACTCTTTCTCAACGTATCAATCTATTTATGTATTTATCTATCTATCGAACTAAAAGTTTAAAATTTCAAAAGATATTTAAAAGTAAAAATATAAGATCGACACACCATTTACAATAAAAACAGTGCGTACGTGCTTGCGTGGTGAAATATTTGTTCATCAAATCAATTTGAATATAAATTATTTCACTTTATGAAAATTTGTTGCTATTACGTGCTTCCGTTTTATCAAAGGCAGTTCACTTGACTAATGTACATCGTCAAATAATTTGGACACTCAAATATTTTTGTAAATATTCTATAACATATAATAATTCATACATTATTATTGTAAATATTCGGAATCCGCGTAATATATTATTAAATTAATTAATAGTATCTTTAGGTTGTATTATGCTTTTATATTGTATAATAATCGTATGGTACAATTGTGTGTTTAACGGCAATTTTGAAAATAATTAATATCGCCTGTTAAATTAATATATTTTAAATTGTATACTTTTGCATTTGTTTTACTTTTAATATAATATCCTTTAATAGCTTTTAGGTGTTTAATGAAGCTTTAACGATATTTTGAATAGACTATTTTACATTTAAAGTAAAGAAGAATTTGTCAATTTTTACATTCATATATTCTATTTCCTTATTTAAATTGAATCACTTTAATATTATCAATAGTATTATTTGATCAAAGTAAATGTCATTTTATCTTACAATGTATTTAATAAATAAATATGTCGCTTGACGGGTGCAACTATTTACCATAGACATTTTATAAATATATCGTAAAAATGATTTGGCTTAAGTGTTATATTCATTAATTGCAGATTACTTATCGATTATTTCCACTTAATCTTAATATATTTGTTCCGAGTAAAATCTGTGTGCAGTGCACATCGAAGATTTTAATATCAAATCGTATTTTTGTAAAGTAGATTATATCTGTGCGTACAGGGCCTTGAAATCGAGTAATATCTTATTTCACTGGTTTTAATATGATATTTATTGGAATGCAAAATTTTCACGTTCGAGACTTGGAGCGAGAAGTGCCGAGGGAAAAGGGAATAAATTTAGTGCATAATCAGATATCCGAATTGGACGTATAAAACATCAGCATAGCAAGGAGCCTTAATGTATTAGTGGTCGAACGAATGCACAGGCGGGTAGTTATATGAATTGCATTTAGATGTGATAAAACACTAAGACGTTAGTCTGTATTTTATGGCCGATGGCTGAGTGGTAAACGACCGTCCCGTTCAATATTCTAATATGGTCTTACCTAAACTTTCCAACATTACATGGGGATAAAAATGACAAAAGTAATTAATTTCGCCCAGCGACGGAGGCGTCTAAAACGGAAAATTGATCAAAATCAATGGGCTCCTCGATCCTTAAAGGTCCATTAAATACGCCCTAATAGGGTTTATTAAATCGCCCATTGTACGTTAAATATCCTCCGCCATATTCTACGATATAAATGAGAAAGTCAAAAAATTGAAAAGGTTGGAGGGTCGGCCTCTATTCACGCGAGCTCGGTGTCGTGGGAGGGCTTGCGGTGCGCTAACGGTAGTACCATCACTAATCATCGGGTCGGCTCACTTCGATGATCCTCCATAAATCATTTGATTTCCGATATAAGGGAGCTCAGGGAGTGGACACGATGCGCTAAAGGTCCGACAATTCATTAACTAACGTTCATACTCGGACGGCGCGCATACATCGGGTGACCCGCGACTATTAGCCGTCGGATACTCGCGAATGCGGGAGGAAAAGAGAGACAGCGCTGCTTACATCGGCAGGTGGAGTGGACCCCTCGGCTACGAGCCGAGCCTTCCTGCCTGCTTCCTCCGGAGAAAATCAATATCGGCGCATTGCAGCGCGCGCCGACGGCCAGCGGCACAGGCAACACCTAAACAAGGAGGGCGCACGTGGCGACCTGGGAAAACAGAGGGAGACAGGTGCGCTCGTGCGCCCGTGCGGCCGACGGCAACAACGGGGGCGAAAAGCGCGCGCGCGCACGCACATGTGTTGTGTTTTACCAGGCAGCGCGCTGACCGGGGCCAAGCATAATTCGCGGCCGCGCTCGAGTTCGCCGAGGAATAAGTGAGAACTGGGATCGGCCGTTGGGGTGAAAGGACCCCGCAGCAGCAGCAGCAGCAGCAGCAGCAGCAGCAGCAGCAGCAGCAGCAGCAGCAGCAGCAGCAGCAGCAGCAGCAGCAGCAGCAGCAGCAGCAGCAGCAGCAGCAGCAGCAGCAGCAGCAGCAGCAGCAGCAGCAGCAGCAGCAGCAGCAGCAGCAGCAGCAGCAGCAGCAGCAGCAGCAGCAGCAGCAGCAGCAGCAGCAGCAGCAGCAGCAGCAGCAGCAGCAGCAGCAGCAGCAGCAGCAGCAGCAGCAGCAGCAGCAGCAGCAGCAGCAGCAGCAGCAGCAGCAGCAGCAGCAGCAGCAGCAGCAGCAGCAGCAGCAGCAGCAGCAGCAGCAGCAGCAGCAGCAGCAGCAGCAGCAGCAGCAGCAGCAGCAGCAGCAGCAGCAGCAGCAGCAGCAGCAGCAGCAGCAGCAGCAGCAGCAGCAGCAGCAGCAGCAGCAGCAGCAGCAGCAGCAGCAGCAGCAGCAGCAGCAGCAGCAGCAGCAGCAGCAGCAGCAGCAGCAGCAGCAGCAGCAGCAGCAGCAGCAGGAGACGCGGCTTCGACCGGCGCCGGCGAGGTTTGAGTAAGCACGTGGTGGCAAGCGTCAGGCCAAAGACGGACTCCCCGGCCGTGAGAAACGCCATTTTGTGAAGAAGGCAGCGAAGGGTGAGAGTGAAGAGGAGGAGGAGGAGGTGGCGGCGGCAGCGAAAGAGGCAAGAGGGAGGAGGAGAAGGAGGAGGTGGCGGAGGAGGAGGAGGAGGAGGTGGTGGGAGGAGGAGGAGGAGGTGGTGGGAGGAGGAGGAGGAGAAGGCGAAAGATTAAGAGGAAGAGTGGGAGCAGGAGGAGGACGAAGATCAGAGCTTTGCTCAGTAGATGCTTGCGATCTAGCTGCTAGGGGACTCGATTAAGGATTTTGCGTAGATCACACGTGGCCTTGGTCAAGCGGTTCGTTGAGCTTGGTCCACGTTATTATTGCCTTACTAGTCGTCATGGAATTGCATGTTGCAAGTGCGTAGCTTTGCCTCATTGCATGCGAGTAGATGCTATAGACTTCATCTTATATGAAAATTATAGTTGATCGTTTAAAATTCTATTTCTGTTAATTTAGCTCTAATACCTATGTGTTTTTCCATGCAAATAGTTTTGCTTACAATTACACCTTTATAACAATGTTAGTACGTTAATTATCGTTATATTGTAATATTAAGAAAATTGATTTATTATAATTTCGATATAATGCGACATAACTGTCAGAGTTAAATGAAGTGTCGGAGGAATGATTTGCCTTTTATACTCTTAGTTCGCGTCGCTCGAAATTAATAGTTCCGACTTTCGTCATTCAGCAGATAGTGCAAGAAAAATTTATATATAAATAAAACAGCTTTAACATACTGCATTATTTCACACGTGAAATGCACAACAACGTCCGAGAGTAATCAGTATTTGATGGATTGCTTACTGATTATGTACTATACTACACTACATACCATTGAAATTATACATTCACAAATCTCTCTTTGATAGGCCTCCGGCTATTTATCCCAATCGTTACCCCTGCATTCATAGAAATATTAAGTCAGCACTTCCGTATCTGCGTAAAAACATGAACGCGCCCTTTCGCACGCACATGGTATCTCATGTTCGATACGAATCGTCATGTGACGAAGCGCGTGATATATATATATATATATATATATA
>NW_011948428.1:2092484-2130783 GCF_000503995.2 Ceratosolen solmsi marchali
CAGAGAGAGAGAGAGAGAGAGAGAGAGAGAGAGAGAGAGAGAGAGAGAGAGAGGCAAAGAGTTCTCGTTCTCGATACATAGGCGAACACAACAAGTGATATATAATTCCGTGGTTTGGCAAAGCGAATATTCAACTCACACCGAGGCATAACAGTAGACACCATATGCGTTTCCCGCTTCGGCAAAATGGCATGATTTATCCGAATCTCATTAATGCAGGCCTAGGCACCCGGGCATAAATTGCGATAATCGATCTCCCATGGGTTCCTGTCGTTTTCTACTTGTCCCTTTCGTTGTTTTCTCGTTTGCTTTGTTATATATGTATATATATATATATATATATATATATATATATATATATATAAATACGTGTGCAGGATGGTGCGCGTGTGGTCAAGTAGGTGGGTGCGTGCGTACGCGAAAGTGTATGCGTGTGTGTGTGTGTGTGTGTGTGTGTGTGTGTGTGTGCGTGTGTTCACGTGAGAATATCTAACACGCTTTCTATGCGTGACACATTCAACATTCAAATTACAATTTATAATACCGCGATGATTCAAATACATTTTAACCTTCAATTTATTCTCATTACTAATGGGCAATAAAATATACTAGTGATGCATATAAATTTTTTAAATTTATATTTAAAATATTGTAATGGGTCTCGTTGCTTAATCTAAACTTTCATGTCAATTCTAAAAATATATAAAATTTAATAATCCAATATTTTAGACAATTCGTTTAGAATTACACGGATCTATGCATTTTGGCACACGATATATCTAATGGAAACTTAATAATATTAAAATCGTAGGCTACAAATTCTAATTTATGGATAATTATTACTTTTTCCATAAAAACTTGTAAGGAAAAATTCTGTATAGATAAATTATTAAATTTTACTTCACTTTAAAGTTACATTAAAGATAAATTTTTACAAAATACCACTATGTGGCGTTTCGACTGAATATCTCGTCAATAGTTTGCATTCTAATTGAAAAAAAAAAAAAAATGAAAGTTAATAATTTAACATCTAATATATAAAGTCTAATGAAAGCCTTCAACATTGCAGTAGCTAATTAAAAATTAACTCAATATTTAATTTAATTAAAACACATTCTGTCCAATTTTTTGCACGAGTCGGCAGAAAATAGGAAAGAGCATTCAGCTAACGACGACGAAGACTATGCTTTTCGGTTAAACCGAATTACTTCAAAATTTACTGGAAAAACTTTGCATTATATTGCCCCCTTAAATGGATTTACGATTGCATGTCCGTTAGTACGCACTCCAACATAGTAATGTAGAAATAAAAACAGTTGTAACAGTAATCGTCAGAATGAGTTAAAAAATATAAGAAATAGTAACTTGGGAAACAAATTGAAATTCTTTCAAACATGTCAAATTTACTTTAAAATATGAATTATTAATATGAATACATATTAATCAATATTTTAAATAAAATAGTGGTCTTCTGAAATATTTGTATATTACATTTTATATGAAAACAAAAACAGAACTTTTTTTTGTCTGTTATTGTAAATTTCAATGTTAATTCCTAAAATTAGTTTAAAAAACTAAGTATTCACATATATATTTAAATATTCTGTTAATACTCACTAATAGTCTCTTAATAACAATTAAATAACATAATCCGGTAATATTATCTTATCTATTTTACATCAAATGTATATGACTATTTTTTTTAACGTTCCCTATATTTATTATTCTCCGGCATTGTAAATCGGATGGAATTTTCCACTGAGTGACTGAGATCTAGACTTTAGAATTGTTCAAAGCCTTGAGTTTCTGCAATTTAAAGCCTCCTGAGAATAATAGTTATAAATTCGTATCCTTCCTTAAAGCTCTTAAATGATATTATCCTCTCATTTTTCTTTGTACATTTTACCTTTTTTGCATTATTGAAGTTATGAGAATTTAATTGTTAGCTTAATTCAATATTCTTATCAATTATTATAAGATGTCAATTATAATTTTGTATAATGATACTTCATGCATAAAAATACTTGATAGTATCTATATTTATAAAAGAAAAAAATCTATCAGTTTTTATTGTACTTCGGTATTAAAGAATCTTATTTTTTACGTGATATATATATATATATATATATATATATATTATGAGAAAAAATGTTAAAATTATTAACACATTAATTATCGTAGTATAAATATTCATTTAGTTAAAGTTCATCGAATATTGCTATCATTACTTCTCTATTAATAACAGAAATAATATATTTAGTAGTTATGGCTAGAATATTTAATAGAAATATGTTTTCCTATTATAATTATAATTATTTAAAAAAAATTTGCAATTTATTTCTGAAAAATAAAGCACGAGTAAATGAGAATTATTATCAAATAGTAATGTTAGCCCGATATAAAATTTTCTTCATCTGATTTCTCGATAACTTCACTGAGTGCGAAAATTCTTGACACAATTGGCTCGAATAGAATAAATATTTTCAGTTTCCGTTTCATACCATTTCACCTTTCACAAATGACTAGTATAAGAAGGGTTAGAGAGGTAACGGATTCCTCCACGAACGAAGAGTCAGTAAGCTGTAAAATTCTACTTTTTAAAAAATGTACAGAATTGCAAGTATAGAGTAATGAAAATGAAAGAATAAAGTCATAAAAGTCACAGCATTGGTATAGTCGAGGCAAGCCAGAAAAATTTTTACGCGAGTTTAGATCGTTAATGTGAGATCTACCAATAAGACAATGAAATCTACAATGACTCGTAATAAAATTGGTCGATAGTAGAATCAAAGATTAATAACAAATAAAAACTATTTTCAACCAAAAATATCACAATCGATTTTGGTATGCCGTCATTTATAGAAAGCACAAGGCCATATAACGTAAAAATGGATATAATAGACGATATGTAATAATAAAACTTTATAAATATATATATATATATATATATATATATATATATATATAAATAAACAATAATTTTAAAATTAATTGCAACTAACTTATAGAATTAAAGAGTGAAATTTCACTAGCGGGCTATTATGAAAACAAATAGGTATGACTAGAATAGAAGGCAAATTAAAATAGAGCAGACTACTTTCTGTAATTACACTAAATTTTTAAATCGTATTATTAAAAGGCGCTGTTATTATTCTGTAATTACTCTATGTCTTTAATTCTTTAACATAATTGTCTCGTTATTTCTTTTATTCAGCAAGTTAGTTATTTATTAATTTAAAAATTTCTTATATATTAAAGAATAAATTCCGTTCATTTTTTTACGTTAAAGCGGCTTTTATATTATAGAAAAACTATTTATTCAATACTAGCAGATCTTAATAGATACTCGTAGATTAACAAATTTAACTTCTCATATATATATATATGAGATTTCCTAATGAATATCTTTTCTAAATCCATTAGTATTGGTTAAATTTATTTCTTAAATAATATGAATATCGACATTAAAGAACAAATTTATCATGCAACAAATGGAAAGCATTTATTGTCTTTATATTAATGGCCATAATGTTGAAAGCAAAACTACAAGTATACTTTAAATTTTCAGTAAAATGTTATTCCAGATTCCGTGATAGAATTAAATTGAAATAAAAGAAAAAAAAATTATATATATATATATATATATATGAATGAAGCCCGAATAAAAAGAGCTATTAAACATTTTTTTACTGTTTTGATAAAAATATATCCGTGAAGCTATAAAGGATCGCGTAACCAAAATTTCAATAATGCTAACTATATTTTTGCAGCGACAAGATGCCGATACGTCAGGTGATTGCTCCTTGAAGGGACGCGTATTCATCCTCAATGTATTCGCAATTTCGCTTCGATATTCATAAACTGTTATTTTTAATATATAAATGTGTATTCAAAATATTTCATCGGCTATGCGTGTAAAACAAGAACATTTTAATATTAAAATACTATTTTGAATATCGACAATATCGATGTAATATATGAATTTGACTCAAAAACAAGTATATTATAATATGACGAAAAAGAAAAAAAAAACAACCGAATGAAACCGAATAAATATTTAGATTTAATTTCGTGGTACAAGTTATTGACGCATGCTTTCATTGTATCTGTATTCTCATTCAATATAAAATTCTTATTTATTATTATCTTATTATCATCATGATTTTATATTGTATATTTTCATTAGAATCTCAAATACAAGCACAACTATTCATTTTCATATTCTATTTTTTACTTTATATACATATATATGAATAAATTAGAGTAATACGTGTAACTATGCATACTCCTATATAATATATAAGTATTTTATTTTATTAACTACATCTACTCACACGAAAATAATCATGTCGTCCAATGAATTTAATCTATTATTATTAAATATTTCTCAACCTATGATTTTTAACGTTATTCTTCATTATTCCAGAATATTATTATTATTATTATTATACAAATAATTCTTATGCAATGCTATTTTAGAATATAAATTCGATTATTGAATTAATATTACGTGTGAATATTAAACTTTTCGTTAGAGAAAATTAAACAACAAGACCTAGTATTAAGCTGCCAATTGTTATTAATTTTTAATATATTTAATTTGACAAAAGTTTATTTTATATTTCCTCCTATAATATTTGTTTGCGTATAATAAGTTCACAACATGTCTACAATATTATTTTAAATAGTTTAATAAACAAGCATTTCGATCTAATTATTTCCACTTTAACGGAAACTTAGGCCTCTAGAATATTACAGCAAATATTATGGCAATTATTAACAAATATTAGCTCTTTTATTGTATAAGAAAATAAGAAGTTTTAATAGTTTTTCAAGAAAATAAATGCGTGGAGCTCTTAAATTTCATTGTTACCCTCTCATAGAAATATGTAATTTATTTCATTAAGGACTGAGATTAATAAAATTTATAAAATGACTAAACATATATTTTATATGTTTTTCTTATTAATTTCTTAATACAATAAATCGCATGAATCTCAAGTTATAAAGTGTCCTTCTGCAATTCGTAAATACGCATATAATCTTTGGATAAACCAATGGAGCATTAAATGAAAAAAGTCATTTTAACAGTATTGTATGTGATTTATATAGCAGTGTCCTTATGATAAGAATATTAATGTTAAGCGGAAAATATTTTATAATTTCTTCAAATATCCGCAGGCTTGAATAATAGATAATGTCAGTATTCGAAGTAAGATATTACGTAAATAACTGTAAATACATTTAGCAAAGAGAAAAGCGCGACAAAGTGCGGGGAGATGTTTGTTCACGGTTAATTGGGATAAGTGAGATCGAGTCGAAAATGAAATTATCGGGTTCAGCGGGTGTTGATTCGCGCGCAAATGCATAGAATGGAATAATGTGTACGCATGGTGTCCGTCAATGCGGAAAATGCAAAGGAAGGAAGGAGAAGCCGAGAATATACATGTATCTATCGTTGATTATATGTAAATAAATATGCAAGATCACGTTGCATTTCATTCTAAATGCTATTTAAGCTCTGATGATACTTTCCTTAAAATCTCGTGTACGTTTAAGAAGAAAAATTCTATTCCACACCACGTAAGAACTGAAGCAGAAACTCGTATACTTACACGATATTTAATGTTTGTATAGATGCTTAAAACAACAACAACAACGAAAAACAAACAAAAAATATATAGTCAAACAAATGATTTAATGTATTTTAAATTGATTTCATGGCACTCGAATATCAATTATGCAAAGTAGTTTGTAACCATCTAATGAATTTTTTTACCACAAGGCTAATAGGTTCCTTTTTCTTTTCTTTCTTTTTTTGCGATTTTATATCAATTCTTTATATTTGTATTTAATTCATTATGATTTATATTTTCAGTCCTATGCAAAAAAAACGTTCATTCATTTTGAAAAGCTTTTTTTCAATACAATTTTCCGTTCCCGTTTAGATAACTATATATATATATATATATATATATATATATGAACCATTTTCTTTATGAACCAGTAATTTACGAATTTTCTGAAAAATTCTCTTTCTAGAATATTCCTTTTGATTATTGAAATATTTTATGAAAAACTATAATGAAGTATTTATGCAATAAAATAACTTAATCCCACCTCTACTTTACGAAAATCATTATAAATGCCTGACACTAAATAGTTTAATATATTAATAAGAGTAATGTAAAAAATAATATAATCAAATATATTTTGTTTAATAATTTTTCGTTACTTACTGACGTACAATTTTAAAATCTAAAGAAAAAATACATAGGGAATTTTAATTTCTTAAATAATTTTCTTTGAAATAATTGATTACTCGATAATGTATTTATTTATGTCTTTATCAATTAATGGACATGAATAGCGATATAATTTCTAAAATTCTACTGAACTTTAAAAGTTTGCTGCATTTATTTAACGGAGCTAATTAAAACTGATGTGATTAAACATTTTATAAATAAATTTATTTCATTATAAAAATAGAAAATAAAAAATGGAGTTAATTATTCAATGTATTTTCGATATTCTGAAAAGTAATTTAATTATACTATACAAAATAAGATGTGGATGGGTGGGTGGGTGGGTGTGTGTGTCGGAGAGGATGGGGGAGGGTGGTGGAGGGGGGGGGGACAAAGAGTGAAATATAGATGGTTTAATAATCTAATCGTGCTCCGACTCAATAATTATAGCAGAATAAGCATTCAAATATGTAGCCTGGAAAAGCTTTAAAAATACCTTTATAAAGACACATAGGCGAAACAGATTTAGCAGCTACTAATCGCATTGAATCCCTGGGATCGAAGTTGAGAAGAAACACAGTTTGTACTTACTGGAGTATGAGTGGATGGGATCAGCTCGTGTGCGAACCTTCGCTTCTTACTTCCCTTCGGCTCAACGGATACTAAGTATGCAGATGAAAAATGCAGACAGTCAAGAAATACAATTTTCTCGTGTTCTTTTCCTCTCACCTAGCTTATTTCGTTGTTTTCATCCAAGTTTCCTCCGTTATCTCGTCTTCTTTATACCGTTACTCTGCTTGACATTTTGATCTCGGACTAATTTTCATAGCATCGCGAGTGATACTGTTCATCATTATCAGTATCACTCATTATATCATTCATTTCATAAACGATACGAGACTAACTTAATATACTAGTACTGTAAGAAATTTGTAGTGCTAAATTTTAAATGTGTAACAACGTCTTTCGTAATACTTTATATCTAATATTTTTTTCGATAGCATAAATAATCAATTGAATTAGTTTATGTTAATATTGTTATTACCTGTCAATATTCATTAGTCAAATACTTCAAAAGTAACGACATACAATTTTATTTTATTTAAGAATGTTGTATTATTAATGAGCATTCCAAAACTTTTGACTTATCAAATTATCAAATGTAATTGCCAACGTTGTATTTTAATTTGTAATATCAACAATAAGCGCTACAATGTTATAACATATTCCGTATAATTAATTGCCTTTACTTGAAATATTATATCGTTTCAATACTCGAAAAAATTACATTGATCGTTTTTCTAATTGAAATTGAAGTCTATATAATTTGAAAATAAAAGCTTCCTACAAGTTTACGTATAAATAAACAAAATATCCCATTCCCATAATTATGCATACTGTTCTATGTTTTATACATGAATAATAAAATTAATAAATACAACGCTCAATTACAAAACTGTGTTACAAATACGATATTTAGTCTGAAATATAAATTAATTTCGCGTGAAATGTACAAAATATCCTAGCAAAGGGAATAATTATAAAATTCAACGTAAAATAAATATTATGCAAATACATGAGCCACAAACTCGATTAAAACACAATTCGTTACTTTCACATAAATCACGCCCTTCGCTACGGGATCGTGCTGAAAAAACTGACGCACAAACGGAATGGAAGTACAGACGTGATGTGCATAGATAATGAAGGAAGAAGACGCATCACGCGAAACGGAAGAATGTTAAAAAAGAAAAAAGAAAGAAAGAAAAAAATGGTAGAAAAATATTCAATGCTCGTAAAAGTGCATACAAGAACTCCCCGTGATATCATGTTGCAGCTTTATTGTTGTAACGCATTAGCAGTCCTTTACAAATCTCTCTACTCTTTCATTTGCAATCTGTCACGAACTTCCTCCTATTCCTCACTTAAACAGCCCTTGATCACCCGACATGGCAGAGCCTTGTAAAAATGACAAAGGAAGAGGTACGTTGCCTGAGAGCGGTAACGAAGGGAAAGAATGACGTTATTTGGGCGAATATCGAAGTCTACGCATTTATGGCTCTTGGCGACCCTGAGGTGCGGCCCGCGGAAGGGCAAAGGTGGGTACCTCGTAATGAGGGTGAAAAGCGCTTAGCACTAGAGCAACGGCTGTGTACGTAGCAGTCGTTGAGCCTGTGTAATGAGGCTTCGTCGTCAAAAGCTTCTCTCGTTCATTATGATATTGTGCGCATATTTTGGTGAGTTGCCACTTTGGCGGAGGCAAGGGGATTTCGGGGAACATTGACATGATTGCGGAGCTCGCGAAGAAAATTTATTATCTTATAAATATGCTCTTATTATATTTTCGTTCTAATTGTGCAATAAGAGTTTTTCAATCAATTGTTGGCATTTTATTCGTTTTTCACGCAGTTTTCATATTGCAATATTGTTTCGTGTCCAATTAGGGAGTTTAAAATTCAAATTATTCAATAGCCTTACATCACATGTTATTTGTTGTTGTTTGTGTCTTTAACAAGTCTTTAAGTAAGGCAAAGCATATCATTGTAATAATTTTCTTTATGTTAATAGAAAATTTTGACATATATGACCAACAACATTTCCTCGAACGATCACATCTCTTAGAAGTTAAAAATAGTTATGAAAAAATCATAAATTTGTGTGATATATGTTTGCTTTAGGACTTTTCTAAAATTCGAACGTTTTAAAAATCTTTTTGGGTACATAGAGTAAATTGAAAAGGACATTTACAGTAATCAATTAAAGTCTTAATGTACTAATAATAATAATTTATTCTGTACAGATTGTTTTTTAAAAAATATAGTATTTAGTCATGTATCTGTTACATCCTATAACGATATGTTTTTACTTTTTCATTATTTTTTTTTCATGCAATTGCAGAGTGTATAAGAATTATAGTTGAATGACTTGAAAATTAAAAAATCATTAAAAAAGCATTGAAAGCTTGAATATTAAATGTGAAGTTGGAGAGAACACGGTTCTTCAACTTTTTCTACTATCAAATAAAAGATCTTAAGAATTTTCATATATAATTAAGGACATTGTTGTTCTAATATTGAATTTAGTTATTTTTGTTATTTTATTACACAATAAAGAAAACTAAATATCATTATACATTGTCTTTTTTTTTCATTTATAAAATAACATAAATATTCCTAAATTGTCATATATAAAAAATAATTAAACCATTTTATTGTATAAAACACATTACTGTTAATCTAGTAAAAAAAACTATACAAATGGAACAATTTTGTAACATATCTTAAATGATATAATAATTAATTTTTTTTAATACTCAAATGTGTAAAATAGAGTCAAAAATTGATATCCGAAAATATTTAATATATACATAGTTGTACATAGAGACAGAGAGAGAGAGAGAGAGAGAGAGAGAGAGAGAGAGACACGAAAACAGATATGAGAAAAAATACATGTAAATAATAATTCTAGCATATGTATGCTTTGGAATTTATTATTTAAAACAAAATCATTTCAAATTTGTTGAAATAAAGTAACAAAATTATTGAAAGATAAATTTTATTATCACGAATTTGTTTTCTCTGTCTTAATAAATTAAAAATCTTTAGTTAATTATTAAATTTATATACCTATCCAGAATATAACGCTAAATATTACAATTTGTATAAATATGCTAATTTATATAAACAATACACTATTTGCATGTATCATCTTATATTTATTATTGCATTTTACTGTTTAAAATTTCAGAAAAAATAACTTTATTAATTCATCGCTTATTAAATATAAAATAATATATAATATTAGTAATTTCCTTTAAACTGTATAACATGTAATGTTAAAAAAAAAAAGAACTAAATAATAATATAAGTACAAACCAGAATTTCATACTGATTTTATGTAGGAATAAAACTCATTTACTATGATTAGAATTAAAAATCTAAAATGTTCCATATTATATATTAATGTTGCATATAAAATAGAATAAAATGATAATTAACTAAAATAAATGTCAATTAGTAATTTTAGTAATTAATTAATAAATAATTTTTGCCGTCTAATTAAACATTTGAGACATTTAAAAATTTTTTAATCTAGTAGTCTGTTGATGGATTAATATGATTTTAGTTCTACGTTCTAATGTCTCTGAGAAAAATGATATTTTCTATAAAATTCAGAATTCATATTAACTAATTGAAAAATATAATTATAGTATAGCTTATCGTTTACATACAAACATACTATAAATGTTTATTATTTAGTAAAATTATTATAATATGACGTATACTTAATTTACATTTCGTTTAAATTTTATGGTACTTGCTAACCTGCGCAAAAAGGTCGTTGCAAAATTTTTCATTACGCCCCGACTGAACTTCATTTACTCGTCTGCATCAAGAATTCCACGCTCTCTGTATTCATGATTCTCATATATCAAGCGCCATCTCTTTTATTTCCAGTTCATTTTCGTTTTGTCAACCTAATAAATCTTCACGCTTCACTTCTTTCTTCCTCCTTATCTCATTTTCTTTATCTGCATTGCTTATTTCTTATTCCTTTATTTTTTCTTTTTTTCTTTCTTTTTTTTCTTTTTTATACTCCTTTTCATCGTGTCTTATGGTATTTATCCTCTTTATATCTCTCTGTCTCTGCTATTTCCTTTTACTAAACCAAATTCTTTTATATTTAAGTATATATATATTTTTTTTTTTTTTTTTTGGAAATTTAAATAATATCTAAACGTAGGCTTAAACTTTTCAAAAATTGTAAATATCTTTTATTACGTGTATTTGGATAAGAAGTGATAAGATCGATTAAAATATTTGTTATTAAATCGAATAGCTTCATTTCGAATTATCAATTCAAACTATGTTAAAATACTTATAACATACATTAATTAATTGAAATAATATATACGAGAATATAAATAAAAGGTAAAAAAAGAATGGGATTTAAAGAGATTATTTTTCTATAGCTATTCTATTTATTTATTTTTTCTTTCTTTTTTTTGTTTTTTTCTTGGCAGTATATTAAGTTATTTTTTGGTTGTAAATTATATTATTCAATTAAATTCGCATAAATCCATTAAAATATTCCAATAATATATCATTGGAGAACCGCAGAAATATGAATTATCTATTAAATATTCTTAAGCGTATTTAAAAAAAAAATTTATCTCAATAATCTTAAATTGAACGAGCAAAGTCACAATTCGTGTTTCATCTTCTTTCTCATAATTTACAACAGAACTTTTTCCCATTATCCATTTTCCTATGCCGATGAGTATTATATGTAGGATCTCTGAGTCCTCCAATTCTTATGTGCAAAATAACAGTGGCACAAATAAACACTGAGAAAACGAAGGCAAAAAACTGCGTGACATTAAGCTATATGTCTCTCCTGAAATGAAAATCTATGGAGAGCAAGTAAGCTTCTCTGTCTGAAGTGAATAGATACGGTGACATGGAATTAAACCAAAATTGGGTGAGTCTTATGCGCGTGTGTTGGCAAGTTTAATACAGATCAAGAAGACATCTTTTTTCGGATTTCCTGCCTCTTTTTAAATAGAATTAAATATTTAATCTCACATAAATTCATTTTCTGCTTCAAATATCTGCTTTTACATTTTTTGACGCTCAAGTATAAATAAGTTTTATCGGTAGTCTACTTAAATTCTTAATACTAGTACGTTATTAAAAGGAAATATTATCAAATTGCGTATTAATTTATATGAATTGTTAATCAATATATAATTTTAATTTTTCACCTGATTTATAGTAAAAAAAAAAATAAATAAATAAGAAAAATAAATAAAATATGTTTTACGATATAGACAAAATTTTACTTTGGAATTAACCTCTTCATTTTAAGATATGAATTGTAATCATAATTTCCAAAATAATATTACAATATAGCAATTTTTTAGAGACCAAGTATTTCTATTTGCAATATGTGCTTCGAGCTATCGACATCCTCCTCATCTAATAACATTGGTGTAAAAATATTTCAAGAAAACATTTTTAAGAAAAAATTTTCAGGATTCATTGCGCGTACTTGGAACATGAAGTTTCTTTGTAAATTATGACATTATTACTCACAACTCTGGCAATAAATAATAATGATTTAAATTTAAAGAATTCTCGAAGAAATAAATGATTGTCTCTTAATTCGGTTGGTATGATTGAGAACTTTATAAAAGCCTTAATTAATCAAATAAAATGAAGTACAAAAATACATTTATAATGTCATACATGAGTGAAAGAAAAATGAAAAAAAAAACTGTAATTGAGCTTCGATTGTGATACCAAATTAAAATATTTCTCATATATGTTATATACTAAAAATAAGCTATTATTATTATTATTATTATTATTATTATTATTATTATTATTATATTCGAATAAATTTAGTCATAAATTAAGAATTCTTCAACGATGAAATATCATTTAGCTAGCCAAGTTTTAAAAGTAGCTGCTCATCACTAATGGCAATGCTTGTGCGCGTGCTCGGCGCGCCTAAGCTATAAGAGAGGGAAAGGAGTGAAAGCCAGCGAATAATCACAAAGTTCCGTGGCGAATAATCAAAGATCTCCATAATGAGATTGAGAAAAACAAGTCGAGCGTCCGTTGACGTACGAAAAGGGCCGATCCCACTTGCCTGTTGTACAGCAGTATAATCCAAAAAATTACGTAGCATAAGCGCGCGCTTCTACTTTGCCAACGATTAAGTCCCATTGAATGAAAGGAATAAGAATGAAAGAGAGCAAAGAGAATGGAAAGAAAATAAAAGTGAAATGGGCGAGCTACCATTATCAGTGCGTCGTATAGTCGCAGTGACTTTCAGGTCTATAGATCCTATTAACTAACTGACATGAATAGTGTGGGCTCGTTATGTAGTGCGCAGTGAGGATCGCTTTTGATCGTGGAGTTGAAGCGTAGATCATCGATTCGTTGGGAATGAGTGATTGATTTGGCACTGTTCATAGTTGGGCTTATTTTAACGAAACTCGGGCGAAACATTGATCGAATGCTACGAATTTAACGTTAATCGACGAAGCTCGTCGAAATTTTTTTATCACTTGTCCGTCGAATAAAAACATTTCGATGTCTTAAACAAGATAGAAATTTAATTCTTTCTTTTTTCTTTATTCTTCACGAATTCTTTACGAAACGAAATATTACATATAAATCGTGCCACTCTCTCTCTCTCTCTCTCTCTCTCTCTCTCTCTCTCTCTCTCTGTTCATTATGAACAATGTACAGTATAATCAACTGTTAGTTAAAAAAAAAAAAAAAAAAAAAAAAAAAAAAAAAAATTTTTGTGACATAATAGCAATTTGAGAAATAGACTTTAGAAGAAAATGCAAATTTATAGGTTTTGAAAAATCGAGTTTAATTCAATTTTTCACTGGGTGACAAAAAATTTTTCGATAATATCATGCAATACTTAATGCACATAATAACCGATATCGCCAAAAAGTACGAACTATCTCGATTTCAAGAGCGCATTTCAAGCTCCTTTTATTCCATTAAATGATTAATGCTGACCTTGAGTTGAGATAAAGCTCCCTCGCAACACAAAGCAATTAATATAACTGCTCGGTTTTCTTCTTAGAAAGAAGGAACGATAAATTCAATTCAAACGAAGCCTACTCAAAACTTTCGTCTCGGTTTTAATTGAAGACTCTCGAAGGGCTGTATAACGAAGGATGCACCTTCTCACGGGCGTCTCCCCAACGTATTCTCAAACTAACTCCGGCAAAATGATCTTTGTGCGCAGATGGCTTCCTTCTTACCTCGGACCATTAACTCGTCTCATCTTTAACGTAACCTCGCCCGACCACCCTCTAGCCGCCTTGTTCCCGCGCTCCTGAACCTTCCGGCTTTGTGTGCGTTAATCACGAGAGATAAGGCCGCATCAGGACGCGTGCCGGACGCGATATTCAACGACCGATAAGCTGAGCGTTGGAAAACTTTCTTCCCGAGCACGAGGAAGGCAGCCTCGATAGCAATGGCGCACACTTAATTGTGTGGAAGACACTGCAAATTGACATTCGGCTCTTCTCCCTCCGTTATGGACTCATTTCAGCGGTGAATAATTTTCAAGTAGCTCCCAATTCTATTCTCCTTGCTCATTTTGCTTTTTAATGTTAAAATATGTGTTCAATGAGAGCGCGTAAGCATCTACGTAATTGTTGCATCGCTGAGTCGGTTAGTATAGCATTCGTTTTATTATTTGCAAATGCAATGGGAATATTCAAATTTCAAAACATTGTTTCCCTCTCCTGCCTATTTCAAATAAAAATAATACAAAAAGTAACGGAACACTTAAATACTTACATAATTCCACTTTTTATGTAACGCGAAACTTTACTTTAAGACGCTTACCTTTTTCGATGTATTATTTTTAATACCAGAGGCAGTAAAAATCATCGAAGCCGAAAACCTTTTACTCCGTTGAAAGTATATTAAAATCAAATTAACATTTTTCCAGTTGACTAAATTTTTATCTATAATAATAAGAAAATAAAGCCTTTCATTTAACTCCATAAGATATTAAGTTTACTTACTTTGAAAGACAGTGAGTGAGAGAGAAAATGGATGTACAAAAACATTTATTGCACAATAAAGAGAAATATCCTGGATAAATGTAACATAAAGAAAGAATAAATAAATGCACCACTTGGATGGAAATAATTATAAAATTAGATTATTACATAAATTGTGAAATCGTGTAAATTCACGTGCATACATTAAGAAAATAAGCATAACTAATAGCAATGATCTCCTTGATGATAAAAAAGGACACTAAAAACGTTCAGAATAAAAAAAAAAAAAAAAAAAAAAAAAAAAAAAAAAAAAAAAAAAAAAAAAAAAAAAAAAAAAAAAAAAAAAAAAAAAAGAAAAAAGAAAGAAAAAAAGAAAAAAGAAAACAACAACAACAACAAAAACGGAATAGTATTTGAAATTGTACGGGAACGCGTATTTGAAATAACGAGAGAGTCAGTCAGTACTTACAGTACGCATATGCTTTACGGCGACGTGCACATTTGATTGCTCAATAATACCAGAAATAAGTAGATAAGTATTCCTTGTGGGGAACATTATAGGAGCAACGGCGGAACTACGGTGGAATAGAAAAGAGGTTCTCGTAATGTAAGAAGAATGTTGCGACACTTGTTGAGGTTAAACTACGCTAGTGCGAGAAAGCCTCGTATATTATTATGATTGAATTTTTTCAATTTTCCTAATTTTCTACAAAACTTTACGACTTCCAACTTTGTCATTAAACTTTCTCATATGTCCTTACTATTTCATTATATATGAATACATATTTAATGTGAAAAATCTAAGATATTGGTGAGTCGCTAATGATAATATCTGTTTCATAAGACATAAATTGAAGAGTACATTAAGAGATCGAGATGCTTAAGGATTTATACTAATTAAAAACTTCGGTTTATTATGTACGTAAGTTGTACTCAAAATCATAAAATTAATGAAATTCATCGAACGCTTCAAATTTTTCTTTTTTGTCTTCCTTCTATTATTGAAAATCCTCTTCTCAAATCGAAAGTTATAGATAACAAAGAAGTGAATATTATATTTGTACAATCATATAAGCTACCCGACGATTTCATAACTGCAAGTGTAATGAACTATGGATGAATCGATGAACTTCATTTGGCATCTCTATTTTCTGTATTCTTCATTAAACTGACGAATTTGCCATCACCTATATGTTGTACCCGATACTCCTCAAGTCCACGATTTTTCCTTGGATTTAAAAATTTAGCGACTTTAAAGTCAGTGCGAACATATATTTTAAAGTTATTATCCATCGACCATACCTAATGCATTCAATTTTGAACAATTTGATTGAAATTGTAATTATGACATAATTATAAAGATTTTTCATTAGTAGATTTTTTTTGTTTTAAGTTTTACGATGCCATTTATTTTAATATTAAAGTACAATTTATTTACTTATTCTTGTATCTATTTTGTATACCCATTTAGTTAGTATTCTGTTCAATCGTGTCTGCATTTGTGTTTGCGCGTGTGCGTGCTCCTATATGTGTATGGGTAAAAGTATATAAACAAATTTGAACAGAATTTGAAATAAATATTATTTCATAATTCATTAACTTGTTATCAAATTTATTGAAATTTTAATTATGAATGAATTATAAAAAGTTGTAACCGTTTATTTATCATCCTTTTGTGTGTGTGTGTGTGTGTGTGTGTGTGTGTGTGTGTGTGTGTGTGCATATATATACGTATATATATATATTTCCATGCAAAGTAGATGAAATTTAAAATGAATCATCTAAGTATTTTAAAACTCCATTTAAACAATGATTATAAAAGTTCTATATTAAAAGATGTTTAGTATCATAACTAAAGTAAAAGTGTTAAATATTTATGATTTATGATTGATATATTAAAAGCTGAACATGCCTTTGAAAATAAATAAAATTACTTGGACAAGTGATTAGTCGGATATTTTTTTAAATTTATATTTAAAAATAGTCATAAATTTACTAACAATAATAATTATTACATTTTATAAAAATGTATAAATTAGTTAAGTTCGAATTAGTTAGGTTCGATAATATTTTCATAATTTTAATCTAAACATCAAATCTCATTAATAAATGACGGAAGATAAATTTATATATTCAATAATATTCTTTATATAAATTCTATGTCGCATTGAAAATGTTGAAAAAGTAAATTACTGTCTGTAGAAAAATAGTAATAAATTCTATAAACATTAAATTTGCAATGTGAAATTAATTGATAAGGTGATCCTTTTATAGTTTACATTCGTGTATTATAACGCAATAATCATACACATCGTAGTCTAATTTACGAATCATTCTATTTATTTTTCTTTTAAATATTCATCCGCGATCTGAACGAAGGTTCGTCGACTATTTTACTCAAACAGCACACGATGATTAATAAATTCTGAAGGAACGTATTAGAGTACGAAGCTGGGGCACAATGAATATCTTATTATTTACTATTAGTCCGTAATAAGATATTAAATTATTTTTAATAGCCTAGTCCCGATTCAATGGCAATTCCAAATTCTACATCAGCCTATATTTATTGATAAAAAAATTCTGGTAATCCAATCAATAACAATAAGGCAATAATTAATTGGCCATTGGTGATTTCATTAACTTAGTATGAGGAGAGGAAGTGAGCTTCGAGCGTCCATACTCTGGCGACTTACCCGCTAAAACTCTTCGCATCTGTCTATATGCAGACTCATGTACACCGTTTAGCAACACCAGCAAGTTGTCCCACAACCCCGTCTCCACATCGAATACGAAGCCATTCCGGCAAGAACAACCTGAATCAGCCTTCAAATTTAGCCAACCAGTTACATATATTTACATGCTGCATACATACGTATATGTATATATATATATATATATATCTACAGACATACAAACAGAGAGAGAGAGAGAGAGAGAGAGAGAGAGAGCGCGACACGCACACACGCTCGCATATTGGGAGTTAAATTTGAATAGCCATTGTGGCCGTTGTTACTGGAGGAATAGTTGCACGTCGACCGAGGGAGCTCTTATCGCGGGAGGAGAGGGAGTGAGCGCGAGAGGTGGGCCCTCGTTAACCGCCGAATATCTGTCGTACAACGTAGCTGGGATCGACGACGTTGATGATGAGGGTAGGTTTTCCTAGAGCTTGAGAAGACCTTGAGATTTCGGGACGAGCGGTCGGTCCCCTTGAAATTTCCTAATAGCTAAGCTGCATTATCGTTCGTGCGCACGTGCAGAGTATTACTAGCGATTAACGGGGTCCTACCGTGGAACGCGATTAAAGCGATAGATCGTCCTCGGCTTTCGGCAGCTTTGCCTCTTGAATAAGCTTTTACTGCCAACCCGATATTCTCTTATAAATATGTATCAGTGAGTATGAAATTTCTGTTGGTTAGTTGAATTTTTAATGTGTACAATCTCATGGATTTTACCATGCGTTAACTACATAATCCGGCGGGGATATGCATTGTATGAAATTATTGTTGAAAAAAAAAAATGTAATATTTTTTGCTGGCGAATATTTTTCAATACAATTTACATAAATAAGTAGAATAAATCAAGTGTTTCATCGCTATTTGGGTTTGTGATGCGTAGTCGATTCCATATCACATAATTCGCAATTTAAGAAACTTTAGATTTTTATGAAGATTACATGTGACAGGAACATTGAAAATTTTAATGGCACCCCTTTGTGCAACTGAGTCGGATGAAAATTATTCGAAAGAGAAAATAATCTACGCCTATGCGCCCGACGTAAGTTGTTGAATAAAAAATTTTATTAAATATGAATTATGCGTGTGTAATTCTCGTCTTGTGAATAATTCATTGTAAAATTTGAAATAACTGTGAAGCAGAAAGTATTCTCAATTTATTTTCTTTTTCATTTTCGAAAAGCTCGTAATTAATGATCGAAACGTTTGATTTGATATTGAGAAATTCTGAAATCAGATAATTTTTTAGTCGATGATACAAGGATATTAAATAGGGAAAATACAACACAATTAAATTCTTATCTCTTGAGATTTTATGCAACGGTAATATTTAATGAAATTGAACGAAAGTGATGGGTCGGTCGTGTTCGGAAGTTTTTTGAGATAACATAGATGTAAGTTTCACACGATGAAAATTTATGATATTTCACATTCAAGTAAGTATATTCGAGTAAATGCGGTGAAATTATAAATTCTATTTTATTATCTAGAAATGACTGAATTTAAAGTAATATTATAAATGAAAGTGAAGCCAATTGCTATAGACTATAATACGAGTTCCAGCTTAGCAGTTATTTGTCGTGAATGCTTTGACAAAGTTAACAATCAACTTCAATTTTGCCCACTAATTGACAGAATAGAATCTAATTGATTTGTTTAAACTATTATTTACACGATAGGAAAACTATCGATATGTGCATTTTCTTCTGTTAAAGTATTGTCCCGTAAGTTTGATGATCGTATTTGCTATCGTCAGATCGGAGAAACGGTGTTCTACCTAAATAATCGCTGATTCACTCTAGTTCATAATTATTCTTCTCTATTTCCATCCGAAGCAACAATTCATTCTAATTACTTCGTAGATTACGAAAAGGATGCTTTTCTATAATTTTTTTTTTTTTTTTTAATTGATTGACCACTAGTTAGCGTAATCTCAAAGACTAATTGTATGTTATCGTATAATGCGCCATTGTGAAGTAATGACATTATTTCTAGTAGTATAAACATAATTAACTGTACGATTATAAGGTGAATTTACATTTAAATTGATATATTATAATTATAAATTAAACTACGGATTTATCTATATTTTGATAATTAGCATCTTTATGTGCTGTTAAAATTTTCAATCGTTTTAAACAAAAACAAGCCACACTTATATGTTAATATAAGTAACATGGAGAATTCATGCTTCTTTATAACTATAGAGATTATTATCAAATTTATAATAGACATAAAGTTTTTAGCGATAAAACTTACCACAATATATCCGCGTATCACACAACGAAACATAGCTTTTTATGTATCTCGACTGCATTTACAACTCAAGCGAAAAGTCCATACATTCTTTTTATTCCTCGTTACCATCATACTTGCATCTCCCGAGTGCACGGAACAACACGACATTAAAGCGTAAATACACTTGCCTATATAAAATGTTGACTCGACACATAAAGACATAAGATGAAAAACCATCATTCGAAAGCCAAGCGCTTGTCACCTCGTCTTTTAATAGTAAAATTCGCCGTCGCTGTATCTTTTCACTCTTCGTTTTATACATACGGACTTGTTTTCTCTCTCTCTCTCTCTCTCTCTCTCTCTCTCTCTCTCTCTCTCTCTCTCTATCATCAGCATTCTTTCTTTTTCATACACTATATCTGTATTCATTGTATTTATAGCTTATCCGCTAATGTGTACAAACTGCTGACGCTATGCACTCTCTTTCTAGCGCACGCGCTCTAGGAGGGTCTTTCGCTTCCTCTCTGAGCTATGCTCACTTAATATGTATTTGCACATGTAGGCAGCATACATTCATGTGTGTGAGTTAGTGAGAAAGGATCGAGAGAGCGGGGAAAGTAGAAACCGCTCATTAACCCAAGTCTCGGCGTCCAGAACTGTAAGCCGGTGTGTGTGGTTCCAACCGGAAGTTCCGCCTGTAGCTCCATTATAGGTCGACAGGACGAACGTGGTTGCGGGACTACGTGGCTAAGGGCCACGGGAAGTGCAAGAGCTAACCGTATACCGGCCGCCGCTTAACGGACACAATTTCGTTTAGCACTACGTCGGCCAATGCTAGTCGGACACAATACAATTGACCCTTTAGCGCTGAAAAATATCGTTACTCCGCTATAAAGACGAATTGACGAGAGATGTTGGAAGACTGGACGAGCGTCTGCTTGAATTAACATTTTGATTTTAGAATTTTACGAAAATTTAGATGAAGTGCTGAATCATTAAATAATTCGATAGGCGGGACTATAATTTTTTTTATTTATTTGGTTTTTTGGAGGGGGTGGCGGGGGATTTCAGTACTATATAACATTGCTATCTCAGCGTTAAATTACAGAAACGATTATTTCACTATTTAATTATAATTTATACTACTCATAATTTTCAAATTATCTGTTTATTAGAACGTATGTATCTACAGTTTTTATGAGCTAAATATTATAAATACGCGATTAATCACAATTACTTGCAGCTAGTTTCTCCATTAGTAAACCACTTTACAATATGTGTGTGCGTGTGTGTGTGCGCGCGCGTATGTGGAATATGTGTTACATATACGTGGTGTAGCGCAAATATCACGACGATTATAATGTCTATCCCTTTCAGAACACATTCGTTGCAAAAATTAAAGATTGTTTTATTTTATTATTTTATTTACTTTTTGTGTGTGCTTTCGTGTGTTTTCGCGTATACGTATATCTACATGCATACCTACTGTATAAAATACTGTATAAAATAACGAACGAAAAGTTATATCAAGTATAGTACCCCTATGTATGGAATTAAATATAATATTTACGCGCAAATCACGGATGACATCGGTGAACTAATACGATGTAAAAATTTTCGAATATAAATACTATGTAGCATTGATCTTATATCTACGCATAACAAATCATTACCGATGATAATTATCTTTGTGGTATTTCAATTATCAATAAATAAAAATTGTATCGAATACGTTAATAATTAATAAAAAAATAAAAGCTACGGATGAATGAACTCAATAGAAACGAACGTTGCATATATTGTTTGGCCTTAGGTATAACAGGAAAAATAATATACAATTTCGCTGAATTATAATTAATTGTTGATTATATTAATTATGTATATTTCTTATTAAAATTTATATTAAAAGTTTTATTCTATCGGATATTAAAAATTCATTAAAAAATGTACATTTGCATATATGAGTATAATATAGAGACATTAAGTCTCTTGTACTAGAATTTTCTGAAAAAAAGTTTTATTAACAAGCAGTTTAATATAGTAACAATATTAATTAATATATAAACAAATATTTGAAACTTTTCTTCCACAGATTAACAGAATAAAAATAACTGCAATATAATAGCATTTATATTGTAGAAATATAAAAAGAAAAGTATGAAACATAAGAAAAATAAATTAAAAATCTACGAGTAATGCAACACTATACGAATCAATTATATTATCTTTTATTTTCTGTAAAAAAAAAAAGTAGATAACTCGCTGTTTTAGTTATTGTTCTTGGTTGGATAAATTTACATTAGATTCTGTGATTTGCATATTATAGCCATGTTTCATTCTATCGTATAATTCAATAATACACAAGAGAGATTTCAAAATATCCTAAACTTTTATTTGAATTTCCAGCATAAATGTGAATATACGTATTTTAGTATAATTATATGAATAGATAAGAAAAATTGATATCTCATGATCCTTATGAGTATTGTAAAAAATTTATAATTATATTGTCAAAAAAAATTGCCAACAAGAAAGTTTTTCAAATGATTCTTAGAATATTTGTCATTATTAAAGTATAGCGAAAAATCTATGATAGATAACAAACTAATTTTTGGCAATTCGTTTTCGAAAATATCGCCGCGCTAATGAGAAAAATAATTACATAGGACAAATAACAATCTGGAATTTCATCTTTCCTCTGCGCACTTGAAAGCGCGATTCCTCGCGAAGAAAAAAGATATTCCAAACCTTAAATAAAAAAATTAACGGACTATATGACTGGGTGCACATTCGCGTATAAAAGTGAAAAAAGACAAAAAAAAAATAGAGATGGAAATAGAAGTAGTCCGTAACAAAAGAGATAACGCGTCGAGGTTTTTACCGTCGGATTACGGAGTATAATGTGCTTCGTTTGTATGAGCTCAGAGGAGAAAGAGGACAATCGACTACTGCCGACTCCTACTTGCTTTTTGGCGTGATAAATTATGGAACGAGAGTGAAAGTGAGAGAGAGAGAGAGAGAGAGAGAGAGAGAGAGAGATAGTGAGTGGGGGGGGAGAAGAGAGAAGAGAAAAGTCCTTCGAATGTGAGGCGAACCGTTGGTAATTTGCTATCCAGCAAAAAGCACTGAAATGGATTATTAATTGTGATATCTGTATGGCCTCGCCAAATTTCACCGCTACACACGCAGATGAGCTTGTATCGTTTGTAGATATACAAGTTTGTAGATATGTACTTTCCTTTATCTTCCAGCCGAGCACTAAAGGAATTATTTTCTCACTTCGTTACAGCTGCGTTTTGACCGCTCTATGATGATCGTTCAGAATCCCATCGGCGATAGTACTTTAATATAGAGCGGACTACTCTCTCTCTCTCTCTCTCTCTCGACTTAACGAAGAAAGTCTTTTATTTTCGTTCGAGTAAAAACCCACTTTAGTCATCCACATTGTTAGTCGGCTCTTTAAAGACAAATTATACGCGTTAATCGTTATGCAGTTAGCACGTTTTCTTCTGATTGCGTTACAGCTGAAATGAAAGATAACTTTGAAGTAAATTTTAATGAAGTTTTTAAACTTAATATTGATCATTTAAAAATGAAGCTCAATATTTTCTTTGTCTTTTTCTACCTTTATTCTTCTAATTATTTTTTATCTCATCAGACAGATACGAACAATAATTTTACACAAAATTAGTTATAACTTAACGGATTCAATACCTTCGTTCATTTAAATTCGTATTAATGTTTATCAGAATGAATTTGTAATCAAGTTACTGTAAATAATGTTGTAAATAAGCAGAATTATTATTTTATCGACTTTAGTAGTCGGAATTTTAAAGTACTAGAAATTGACATAAGTCAATTGACAAATTAATTATGTTTAAATTAAAATTAAATTAAATTAAATTAAAACACTTAAAACATTAAACAATTAAAACACAAATTACAGTATGCGCTGTTTAATGGATATTCGATTGGAAGTTTTTTTTCAATATTCAAAATTATTTCATTATGAAATGTGTAATTAGATTTAGTTTTGATTTCGATAATTGGTGTCTCCATTATCAGAATAAGACATCTCTCTGATATAATGACAACAAATTCTTTCTTCATTCATTTGAAAATGTTAACGAACTTCACTTTATTCGTTTTGAATTTGTCACAATTTAAAATAATTGAATTTTCATTCGAAATATTGGTTTTGATTTCCTTTTTAGGATAATGAAAATTATTATACAGAAAATGAAAAATCTTCGAATGAAAAATGTACGTAATAATAGAATAAAATCTTTGTAGATTGTAGGAACGTTGCCATTTTTCAAATTTGTTACGAAAGGTCGATTGATATAATAACACAAATTAGATTAAATTTATATTCATCGTTCAATTTTGAAACGATTAATATCATTTCTTTATCATTAAATACGAATCTTTTATTGCGAAATTTTATTTTTTATCATTAAGAAAATTATAAGCAATTGCAATATCAACATACGGTAAATGAAATAAACTCTCTTCATAAAACAGAAACTATTAAAAATTACAAAAAAAAAAAAAAAAAAAAAAAAAAAAAAAAAACATATAATATTTTAATGACAATCATAAATAGTAAATAATCCAACTATCATAAAATTTTATAAAGTCTATAATGAATATCGTAATTGGGCATTATAAATTTTTTAAAATCTAAACATCACTGTGTTCGAAATTTTATATGAAACAATCAAACACTCGTATTAATAATTCTTATAATAAAAGAATTTTACATTTAATCAGCTGCTCTAACTTATAATTAACGTAATATACTTTAATGTTAAATTCAGACTATCTTTTTTACAATAATAAACTTAAGCATGAAATTCTTCGATTGCAGCACTTTTTTAAACACTTAAGATATAATAGATGATCCATGTACGATGTAAAACTTACCATCACTGACATTTTCTCATTTATGACAATTTGGTGGTATTTCGGAGCACATTGACATGAGATCGAAATTGTTGCTAATCGATGAAAATTGATTAATGCCATCCACCTGTACCGTGACTGGAAAAGGAAAGTTTGAGTAATTATGACAATCACCTGTAAATTGCATTATTATTCGCGTAGTACAAATTTCCAGCTTTTGTATTATGCTTTATCTCGAGCAGTTTACCTTCTCCCCCTGCACCACTATTATATCGCACGTCCACTTTCACGTGAAATCCTTTACGAGAATATAAAATTCGTGTAATTGCAAAAAAGCGCAGCCGGTGTTGGGGACAGGCTTATATGGTAACCAAAAGTGCTCTTTCACTCGGTCGCTCGGCTTCGAACTGCAACGCCAAAGGGACTAAATATCGCGAATTTGTGACAGATTTTGCGTTAACCTCTGGAGTTGGCCGGATGCTGCACTGCTGGCCATTATTTCGTTTCTGCTTTTAAAGTGGCTTTGCATAAACAAAGGACCGTTCAAATTTTTAAAAGTAGTCGACACCGTTGAATAGTGGCAAAGTTTTAATGAAAAAATTTTATTCTTCATAAATCATCGATGCATCCATGCGTAGATTTTTTCTTCTTTTCTTCCATTGTTTTTTAATTTTATCGCTATTTCGAATAAAAATATCATTTCAGCTGTGCATTTAGGCACTCACTTGACATTCTATAAATGAACATTCTCGAAGATTGAAAGTCAAGGCTTTGTAAATATTTTGCTCAATTCGCGAATCTTATATTAATTAATTACAGCCAATGGGTAATCAATTATTATATTTGAGATGAATGCTCGAGAGGTAAATTCATTATAATGATTATTATAAATTCATTATTTATACTACTTCTTAGAGTGGAAAATTGTGCCTTAATTAATTCATCGTTACAATTGAACATTACACACAAGTGCAGCAAATTGCTTGTATAAATTAACATTTTAAAATTACATAGATATCAATAATTTATTTCAAAATATTTTTCTTTTTGATATAACGTATTATAGATACCAATTTTTTTTTTAATCTGAAAATTAATTATCACGTATGCTCACCGCATTTATGGAATAATATATAATTAAAAAAGAAAAGAAAATAATTACCAAATACACGTGTATCTATTTACGAATGATATATATATATATATATATATATATATATGATTTCGTTAAAGCTCATTATTACATAAACGTCATATGTACTGTTTTAACGCTATCCATGCAATGCACGATCGAATTGGCAAAAAAAAAAAAAAAAAAAGAATAAAATAAATTTCTAAGATTGGTAACTCAATACTATCGCAATGAAAATAATATTTAAATGTATTATTGACGACATTTCAACGTCATTTTCAGTATGCTTTACAGTAGCGAATACGTCCCAGTCTGCGATAAGCATAAATCACCTGTCATTGGCTAAGCAATAAAAACAATACTACATAAATAATAACTAAATAAAATTGACAAATCACGAGTAAGTTAAAAAAAAAAGTGAAGAATTAAAGTGATATTTTGCCGAAAATGACGCAGCGAGGCATCTCCAATAATAATTCATTTCAGCCCTAAAATAATTGACAGGCCAAAAAACTCTTAAAACATCACGTTGAGCCCTACTTGTGATAATAAATCAAAACACCTTGGCGCAAACAATACGTTCGAATTCGTCCGATTATTGGAAAGTGTTGCTAATAATACTGAGTTCTTCTGATTTCCCGTGCAATTAACAAACACGTCCATTTAACCGACTTTAAAAGTTCAAGCACGCAAAAACAAGCGTAAGGGAATATCGCTGCCCTTCGCTAATCAGTCCGCGGCCTAAACTCCAGGGCTAACGAGGCAGTTTAGCCGAAAGAATAATTAGTAGGTAACAGAGCACATAGAGAAAGAATACGGAGACGAACGGCAACTGGCATCGGATTAGTGGTTGCTGTTCCAACCTTTAAGTAGCCCCACCCTCTCGCCCCCTCACGCTCATTCTCTCATGCATTCACTCCCACGCCCCTCTATCGCTCACTCTCCTGCGTACACGTTTCATTCCGCAAACTAACGTGCGCGCGACAACTCGAATTACCTCACTTAAGTTTGTAATTGTTAATTAACTAAATCCAAACTAGCCACTTTCGGGCCCGTGCTAGCTACTCTCCACGAGCCCGTTAAATTATTCAGCCGACTACGAAATTGCTGGACGCACGCGAGATTCCCAGCACTGTGACGGGGATCAAAGCCTACCGTGCTCTTTCTCTACACCCTTTACTCTATTATTTATTCAAGCACTCGAAAGCATTAATTTTTCTACTTGAAGTTATGCCTACCTTTTGTTTCTTATCTCGCGTCGATTTATTTTATTAGCTCGATATTAAACGCTTGCACTAGGACTTTCATCATCTTGCAATAAATATTTTTTATGGCTTGTTTCGATAATTATATCTGCACGTAATGTTGGAGTGATGTGAAAGTGGCGTAACTTTAAGCAGTTATGTAATTTGCCTGTTCAAGTTTATTTAAATATTTTGAATAAATCAATAGTCCTTTGTGCGCAATAGTTCCATGATCAATACTTTAATGCTAACTGAGCCACCTCTCGTCCCACCTTTCATACGCACGTGAAATAAATTTTGTAAAGTAGATTATTATATTATGAGCAATTAACTTTATGACGTTGAAAAATTTGGATCCATAATAATCATTGGGATAGAAGAAATTAAGCTACGGACAATTATAATAATATTTTGTGACGATAAAATATAGAATGAAACGTTCGATTATGAAATCCAGTGTGTAAATGTAGATTGGAATAAAAAAAAAATTTTTTAAATATGCGTATACATTAAGTTTTTAGTGCTAAATTGAAATCAACAAATTTGAAAAGTAAAATGGAAGAACTTTTATGTATGTTTTTTTTTTTTTTTTTTTTTTTTTTTTTTTTTATATAATATTTCAGATATTATCATCTCAAGGCAGATTATATTCTATTTTTATACATTGTCAAACGTGTTTTCATGAAGTTTAATGGACGGCAGATTTTCACGCGGATATGTTTTCAAATACATTTCCTTTTAATTATAAACGTTCCATAGTAATCAATCTTGTAAACATTGGGATTGGATAAACATTTTCTTAATAAAACCATTTCGAATAGTAGCAAATGTACGCTTAACATCGTGCGAAAAGATTTTCTTTCCCGCCATATCTCATACGTTATTTAAACAAATTAAGCACAACTGTGTACCCGAGTAATGTATTCTTATAATTAAAAATTTTAATATAAAAAGTTTAATTAGCCAAGGTGCATGATTTTCACGTACATATAATTCTATGAAATAATTCTATAATTTCCTAACGAAATATGATACATGCCTGTCTCATGCACATATGCACAAACGGCATCCGGTAATATTGCATCAACGGAATTGCCGCGGAAAGATGTCCGACGGACTCGCGCCAATGGTTTCCGACGAACGCATTTATCTCTTGAATAATTAATCGCTTAATTTACGCAAGCAAACGCCACGATTCCGATGTTTTTAATAATCGAATTGCTGAGAAGGATGGGCATGGGGATGGGGGATGGGTTCCTTCGAGCCTACGAGTGTGCGCAGATGTTTTAAATGTTACAAATTGAAAAAGGCAGACAAGCCTTTTTCATTTAACCTTTAAACGAATTCTCTGTGTGGACTTAATTCGGGATAATATCTTGATTATAGAATTGCTTATCTGGTTTCTCGTAAAAAATACATTAATGAAGATTACTTGTGAATATCCATCAGCTATTTATATGGATCCAATTGGGAGAGTGTGAATTCGAATTTTTTTATTGCAGATATCGAACGAGTGAACTGCTAAGAATTTCAAAAAGTGCGAGGAATTTACTTTACTATAAAAATGAAATTTCAGCCCCTGTCTGCTATGTTTATGCTAATGAATTTAGCGAAGAGTTGCTACATTTATCCTACAGGTATATTTTTCAAAAACTTTTTATGGTGAAAATTCTTTTTACCACAATGTCTTAATGTGTAAAAATTTTTGCTGAAAATGAGGTCGCAATATTATACGATTTTTTTTTATTTACATTTTATTTGATTTACAGGACCATGTATTTATTAACTCAATTATTTATTAAATGCCTGTGAAATTTTCCATTTGACCGCAACTAAAATCCATATATTCTTTTATGAGTTCGAAGAAAATGGGATTAATCGAATATTGATGAGAAGAAGAAAGGAGTTTGTAAATAGAGAGAAATTTACTTTCTACGCCAAATAAATATATAGTAAAAATAAAATTTTACTCAGATTAAAATTGATTTTCACTCTATCGTGGTTTTTTAATGAACTCGCATTAAATAAAACAAAAAATTAGATGAATAAATTAACTAGAAGGCTAGTCCAACTTCAGTCCAGTTAACTTGAGAATTTTCATCAATAGGACGTTTATAATTTTACTCTTATTTCTATGGGAGGAAACTGCGGCATTTATCAATTTCATCGTCTACCTTTTCACATTGATAAAAATTCTATATAAAGAAAGTACGTTGCCATTAACTTGAAAAAAAAAAAAAAAAAAAAAAACGTCTAAGAGTTTTATTATAAATTTGTAATTACATACTACGTGGAGCACTAATTAACATATTATTATGTGTTTTACGTAAAAGGGAATAAATAAAGTCTTTACATCGTTATAAAAAAATTTACATCTCAGATGAAATCGAATCGCAAAATGTAAAATTTATCCTATAATAATGCAGAAACTATCTATAAGGAAATAAAAAGATTTCGCTTTCAGCTAACTTTGTGCCAAAAATAAAAATCAATGGTGATAAATTGTATTGTCCGCATAGGACCCATGACCTTTGACCCCAATTACTCTGTGACACTTATAGCTAAAACCAAGCCTAATGGTATGTTTGACCTTTGAGCTTTTACCTCTATGACACGTTGGCTACGGGATAAAACTGAAGTGCATTCGCCCGATTACTCTGATCTCCATAAAACCATACCAATTCCCATTTGCAAAGTCAACCACTCGATTACAGATATCATCGTTAAATCTCCGATAGCGAATAAATTACGATTTCTCCTATATCTAATATCCTTAAAATAATTAATATACCACAATTTCATTACTACAATATGCTCCCACAACCGCACCGATTACCCATGCATACCACTACATTTCCATCACCGGTGCGTCAAGCTCAATACAGACTGCTTCCACTACGACTAAAATCCCTTCCCCGAGATCTCCATCTCCGCAGTTCCGACAAAACTCGCCAGACCTAAATCAAGATAAAGAAATCGGACGTTAGTCGTGTCCTCCTATCCCAAGACCCTCTCACCGCAAATACACGCACCACGAATTACCCATCGCTCCCAAGTCGTTTAACAGCCGACGCAACTAACGGCCTCGCGCCATTATTTTCTGTTACAGAGAAGATCGATCCATGCGAGAAGCTTAACTGCACCCTCGGCTCGCAGTGCGTACGCAGCAAGGACGGCACCGAGGCCAAATGCGAGTGTCTCGAATCGTGCCCGAGCCTCGGGGACCACGAAGGCGCGGGTCCGGTATGCGGTACCGACGGCGTCGACTACCCGAGCCTCTGCGATCTCAATCGACAGGCATGCGCCACCGCCGCCAACATCTCCGTCGCTTTTCGCGGCAAATGCGGTAAGGCATGATTATACGACGAAGCTTATACTCGTATCACGAGGACGGGCAGCTTGTTTTTCCTCATTCGCTCGAACGATCCCTATAAAAATCATTTATCACCTTTCGCCTGGCTTCGCTTGCCGTGAATTAATCTGCTTATCAATTCGGCGCAAGTCGCCTGTCACTTATGAATTCACGTCCTACCCAAGCACAAGCATTTAACAGTTTGTCGATTATAATACCGGAAATGCGAATGATGATTGACTGCTTGTTTAACATTGGCAATCCATGTATGATCATATTCATTGGTACATTGTTGATGTTGAAACAACAATTTGGGAAGAAGCACCGATAGCGCGTCTTTGCGCGTTATTAAAGAACAATGGATTTTGTGATTTTACTTTACCAACGAGTATATCTGTTAGCGGTAATTTTCGGTAATTTTCGGTAATTTTCGGTAATTTTCGGTAATTTTCGGTAATTATCGATAATTTTCGGTAATTTTGTGTACACGCGTCGCACTTTTCGCACATGATGTAAGCTTCGAAAGCATACAACGTACAGCGCTTGCATTTCGAACTATACGTCAGCTTAGAATAAACGGCTCGTAAAATGATAATGAAATCACGAATTATGAATAAATTAAAAGGGGAATAGTCGAAGTGATAATAACAGCGTCTCTTGTTGCTCCAGAACGTTCCGTGGCTCAATAAAACGATAAAGCTCAGGCTCGAACGTATCTGTAAATTTATATTGCAATTGTCGGGGCTACTGGGGGGAGCAAAGTTTTATTTTCGTTAGATTATCGATTAAGCCACTCTCTCGTATAACACCATAACAGCCGCTCGTTCCGTAATCTCCAACTGGCCAAATGCTTACATTCACTCGGACAAATTTATTTACAACAGCGCCAGATCAATAATATAACGCGCATTTATCCGAGCGAGATAAGCAGTGATTTGAAGTGGCGCTCGAGGCGGGCGCGACTTCCGCATTCATTTCTCGTTTGATGAGGCTGTAATTTATTAGTCTCGGGGACATAAACATTGACCCGAGTGTATTTCAAATTCGGGAAATCCAGAGGGTCGTGACAGTAGACTCCCAGTGCTCACGGCGCATCGAAAACCAAAAGTGGATAAGTTTCGCGCTTTGATAGATACTTCCCGAGACGCGGTCGCTCTCGGAAGGAAAAAAAAGTGTGCCATCGGGAAAAGAGGGGCGGGCTGGCTGGCCCTTGGGGCGCATGGATACATTCGTATTACGGAGGTCCGAGAGCGGGAGAAAGGCGCGGCGCCGTGCGCATATGGATATTTCGCGAGAATGTAATGTATCGAGGCCATAGATTTTCCCGGAGCACCGCACATCCCCTTTCCCCGCCCGATAGCGCGGCTCCTGTATCGAAGGCTATTATTCAGCCGGCGCACAATAAGGGAGGTTACATGTCCCCAAAACCAATTTCTCGTGCTCTCTCTCGTTCTCGCTCGTTCTCGTGGCGAGTGTACGTAATAGTGGCGCAGGTGCGCCGCCGACCTCGCCAGACTAAAAAAGCTCGAGCGTCATTCGCGAAAAAATGAAAATAAAAGGGAATATAAGTGACGGGCTTTTTCCAATTTTAACTCTTTGGAAAAAAAATGAGTGCTGTACTCGGGCAATGGCTCGGGACATTTGGCTTACCATTTCTTAGCGTTATTTTATTAAAATATCCACTAATGGCCATTCGGACTTTTGCCCTTCTTATTATTACATTGTCTTTCTACACACGCACGCTCGCACACGCACACGCACACGCACACGCACACGCACACGCACACGCACACGCACACGCACACGCACACGCACACGCACACGCACACGCACACGCACACGCACGTATGTATATAGGACGTGCTCAATTAGAAAATTTATCATGTATAATGGGAAATGTATAATTGCAATTATGACGATGCTATTACATATCGTTTACGCGACTTGGCATTTATTGAGCTTTCAAAGTATTGAAATACTTTAAAAACTTCAAACGTAATGCTGTCGATGAAAGTCATATTTCGGCATATTGAATATTTTACTGGATACTTGATTATCTTCATTTGACTAATATCAGTGATAAACTATAAATTATCCAGATCTTTTTAATAATAATAATTAATATTCACTGCTATTAGCGTGTTTATTAATTAATTAAAATACGTACGCGTATGGGTGCATATTAAAGCAACTGCACGTATGAATAAAAGCTCTATATATAATTAAATGGGATCTCTTAATTTCATGACAATCAAAATTTTTCACCATTACATCTCGAATTCTATATTAAATTCATGACTTTGACATTATTATTATTATTATTATTATTATTATTATTATTATTCTTGTTGCTGCTCCTGTTGCTGCTGCTGTGGTTGTTATTATTGTTAGTGATGTTGTTATATTATAATTTTCCTTCGATCGTTAAAATTAATTTATATTTTTTCATGTATTAGAAAAATTATTGAAATATAAAATTCAGGCAATCCAATAGAACATTCTAATATACGTATAGATTGTAAATATTCATATTATTTATTGACATATTATATAACGTCACATTTTAATACATCATTACTAATTAATTATTTAGCATACATATTTTACTATATACTTTTACGTGTTTACTCATATATGTTACTAACTTAATATTAGTTAACATTTAAAACGAATTATGTATTTATGAAAGTACATTATTACAACGTATTGTTCTCCGAAAATAATTTATATTTAATTGTAATATTTCTTAACTATTTAAAAGAGAATAATAATGCTACCGTTGACTTATTGTTTTTTTCTATAATAAATTTTCAACGAATCAAGTTCAATACATTATGATGATATTATACCAGTACTACTACTACTACTACTACTCGCGAATAATACAAATCAAATTGGTCTGTTTATTATATTACCTGGAATTTCTTAATGCCTACAAATGTATATAGAATTTATTGATATGTGTTTTTGATTTAATTGTGCGTTAAACGTATAAATTCTTAATCTAGTACACTTATTAATTATCAATTATTCTACAAATTCCACAGAGTTAACGTAGTCATAGGTACTGTATTATATATCCACTGACATTATACAATTTAGAAATTAATCAAATTAATTTTACTTCTATAAATATAAATTAATAATACAATCGGCTAAGATGGAAAATACTTGTATTACAGGTGCAAGACATTTTTCAAATTCTCATTTAGGATTTTAGCGGAAAAGAACGTTGCGTTTCTTTCTGAAATTTTGTTATTTTTATATTTATGGATTTTCGTATTTAGTCCACTTCTAAAATTAATCCATCTATCAATTCCTGCCATTACTCGTATTTAAATCTAGAATCAGTTATTTTAAATATGCTATAAATATTTTTGTGCTATAGTTATTATCGAATTCGATTGGGACACATTTCTTCATACTTGTTCTACTAAGTCATTATTTCTGAATGATTAGTTTACCAATGAATGATATTCGTTAGTGACTTATTTTTCAAAATATGCCCTATCTAATAGATATTGTCAGATAATCAAATTCGTTACCAGAACTGGCTGTATATCATCATTTTATAAATATATTATTTCTGGAAATACTGTAAAACGTCTGCTTTCGTCACTATATCATTATTTTGCTCTCCTTACATTTTGTGCAAATCAGCAAAATTCAATTAACACTTTCTAAATTAATTAGTTCTGAATTTCATTAATTGCGTAGGTTCGTTCTTTTATAACTGTTTTATAATTTAAATATCTCATATGAACTAATCATAAGTATAAAAAATGACGATTTTCAAATTGAATAAATCATTATAAATTAAGCTACGACGGTGTTAGTACTAACCTATTTAACATTTACACAAAGTCAAACCATTTGCATTTGCATTCTCATTAATGTATCATTAACGTTAATTTATGAAAACAGTATTTATTCGAGACGGATGGATACAAGATGAAATTTGGAAGCATTTATATATAATGTAAATATAAATTTTAAAAGCCATTCAATTATGTCCTTGTTATTTTTATCGCCATAATGTAAGTAAACTGAAACATTTGAAGCGTGTTAATTGTGTTAAGTTTTTTTTTTTTTTTTTTTTTTTTTTTTTTTTTTTTTTTTTATTGACGTATTCAAATTGTTTTTAAGTTTAAATTATAAATATGCACTTAAATGCGCAGTATTTTTTATAGAGGAAATTTTAAATTAAAGCCAATTATTGATATTATAAAATGACCTTCTCTTATTAATATTAGATAACTTAATTAGACTATTGTAGGTAAAAAGTTTTACATGAGAAAAAATAAAGTTAAATAACTTTATAAAATATAAAAACAGAAAAGTTTATAGATCTTATCCTAGAAATAACGAATAAATAATTTATTTTATAAAAGGCAAAATTTATGTTTATATAAAGCGTTTTGAATTACAGAGAATTCACTGACGCGCTATTTCCTATCTAAAGCCCGATCATACCTGCAAACCAAAATAATTAATAAATAAATACCGTAGAATTCGAGAACGTGATATTATTTTCAAAAGCAACATAAATCACTTTGGAAAGACCTATAGCTTCAAAATAAAAATTAAATCAAAATTGTTAAAAAAAAAAAAAAAAAAAAAAAACACACAACAGGCAGTACGAATAATGTCATTATTTTACATCACAATTGAATTTCAAATTAACAAATGAAAATAACAATGTCTTCTAACGTAGCGGTGACGATGACTGGTTACTTTTTCAAATTTAACCCAATGCTACTCCTCGTATTTTGCGGATAAATTTTCGCGAATGTAAAAATCAATAATTTATTACTTGCAAAGTAAAAAGGGGAAGAAAAAAAAAACGCATGCAGATCCTAGGAACGCCGATAATAATCCATTTCATTATAGCCTGATATTGTTATACAGTGCGAACGATTGCAACGGTCCGACAAAACATAAAAATAATACAAGAGCCTACGACTGTAGCGGAGACCACGCTCGCGCGCGCATATGTGACGCCGAAAATACGATTGCGCGATAGTCGCGATAGCTCGACCGACGCGCGAACCGCCAGACAATTGAAATTTCTATTGGTGAGAGGCCGCGTGATTAATGCACCGTTTTTCATAGCACTACATGCCATAGAATTACGATAAAATAGCCGGGCACATGCGATCGCGTAGACAATGACAAATTAGTCAAACGATTGTCGGCCATTCGTCCGCTATTGGCAATGACGGCAGCCCCTAGGCGCCGACCTGGGAGACGTGGCGAGGCCCCAACGCATCCAGATAGAAAGGGGGGGGGGAGAGAGAGAGAGAGAGAGAGAGAGAGACGAATATGTCGTAGGCTCGCGTTACCAAGGTGATGTCCAAGACGTGGCGACGCGAAGTTATCGGGAGCTAACGTGGGAGGAATATTTCGTGGATTTGAGATGGATAGGGCGTCGCGTACTTTGGATCATTTTCGAAAATTTATGTTAAATTTTTTTTAATCCATCTTCTCCCACTACCATCAGCCAGTGCACTTACACGACACTATTTTCTTGTTAATGACTTATCTTAGGAATTTTTTTTCTTAGCATATTTGGATTTAAGTGACCTTAGCGATTACGGCAAGATTACACTTTTATATCGTCAAATATTTTCGTGTGTCGGGCACAATGAAAAATTGAATTTGGCACTTAATAGAGAGGCTTAATGCACCATTTAACATTTGTCGGAGAAAAAAATAATTATTGTTTAATAAATTGCTACAGTCTGACTAAAAATTAATAATATAGGAGTTTGTGCTACATCTGCAATATTCTGCCTCATTTAATATCTCATAAAATTAATTATAATAATAGTTATTGTAAGCTGCTATAATTAGCATGACTTTTATTAATTGCCGCCAATACATGCAAACCTTCCATATAGGTCGCTGAGAATTATTATGTGCGCCGTCACAAAAAGATATTAGAAAGTTCTGATAGGTTATATTCCCGAGCTAATCTAAAATGTTATTGTTCTTTGTTTAGGAATTTTTAGCATCAATGACAGCTATGGCGTACAAGCCAACACTTTCATCAACATGTAAAATTCATTATAACTTTTGAAAAATATAATGATCTAATCTCATAATAAATAATCACACGATAAATCGCTAAAACATCTATTGACGTTCAATTATTTTTATGATTAGGGACGTACATTTCCAAAAATGCCTTTTATAATATAAATTATACATATTTATCAATTTCAGAATCAATATTTATTCAATCACTGTATGTCGCAATAACGAAATATAAAAAGCTCGACGATTAAGAGTAGTTGAAAAACTCCTGTCTCGAAAAATATCAAGCCACTCTTGATTAAAAAAAAATCCATACCAAACTCATCGCGCCGCGACTAATTGTACAAAAGTACATCGTATCGTTGATGTGTATACATATACATTACATTGAGTACGTTAGCTGCATGCGCATATAAGCTTTATAAAATAAGTGGAATAAAAAAATTCAAGAGTGAAAGAAAATTCATTAAACTTTGCACCCGCTACTCAGCACAATTTCTCTGCACTTGAAGAAAAAATCTCACTACACTTAACGCTAGTCCTGAAAACCAAAGGGCTAATCTACTTACGAAACTTAGTTATACATGTCAAAAGACTTTTCGCTTTCTTTTATAATCACGAAACGTCCGTCCAAAGTATCATCTAAAATCCTCGAGAAACTCAAGTTGAGATAGATTGATGCCTTGCGAGTGAGAAAATTGTTCATAAAAATTAAAGAAGCTGCAAATAATCTGTCGTATAAACACAGAATTAATACGCATTTATATTTCACTATCTGGATACTTTTTTAATAATGTTGTAATTACTTTAATTGTTATTGGAAAATGAAACTTTTTTTGACCTTCGTTTATAATGAAGAAGAATATTCAGTAATGACAATGAGTTTAAGAACCGATAATAGTTTTAAAGAAAAATCTTTAATCAGCATCCCTAATGTAAGTAAATACGTAAATTAATATTCGATGATATTCGAAGAATAAAAAAATACATGAGCAATCTTTTAATGTGGTGTGCGAATAAAGGGCTGAAAGAATACGAGTGTATGGGTAAATTTACAGATATAATAAACGAATCGTTCGGAATTCGAGGGAATTAGACAGGCAACGCACTTTGTCCGAATACTATGTTGAATAAAAAAAAAAGCATTATTTCTTACGATTGATCCAACGTCCTATTAAGCACAAATAAACTTGCATTAACTAAACTAAAGAAACTCGACAATCTCATCATGAATATGAACGACACAATGATAAGCACTGAGAGCACGTGTAATTATATCCTTCCTTAATGCAATTAAATGCTTAAAATGCATAGACAGAGAGATCGAATATAATAGAGAACGGTTGCCCGTGATATACATAAATTGCAATAATTGCAACGATTTTTGAGACAAATTTGTCAAACTTGCAGGGAGTCGGCGCCACAAAAGAACAATTACTAATTACAAAATTATATTAATACGAAATATTGGATTATCGTAAAGTGGCATCAGCCGTCATTTAATCATAGCCCGCTCGCAATTAATGAAATAAGAAAGTCGTAATCGCGAGACTTAGATGTATAATATCTAAAGAGTCGAGGAAGCTCGTCGTTGAAGGGAGATACTGCAGAGCAAGCAATGCAGGTTGCTTAATTCTAAGTAAACACGTCGCACTCCACGGGTCCGTGCGCTTCGCTACCGCAGCCAGCGCTATACCTGTCTGATCAAACATTTGTCTTTACCACTCGGTTGATTAAACGCCCGCCAAGTTTGTGCCGCATTCGACGAATGCAGCTGAGGCGATGACGGCGGCGACGAGTTCGTAAAGCGAAAGCGCGAATAAGGCGGGCGCCCGGTAACGAATGAGATGGGGGGGGGGGGGAAAAG
>NW_011948428.1:2130828-2175617 GCF_000503995.2 Ceratosolen solmsi marchali
AGAGGGGCTGACGCGCGCTGACAATTAAAGTCTAATGTCGTGAACGGGAGGAGCCAACCTACACGACGAGCCCTCGTTAAATGATCTTTTTTTCATTCAGTCGTGCCTCGTGCTGCAGCTTGTATTGTTACTCATCACGACTCCCATATTATAATAGGAATAAGAAATAAGTGTGTCTTGAATGCCAAAGTGTCGAGCTGCGTTGCTTCATAGGAATCATGCGGTTTACGAGTGCTTTTACAACACTTGTTAAAAGCGTTATTACTTATTTTATTGCCAATTGTTAGGGGTTTTTGCCTTATCAAGCTGCTCTATTCCCTACATAATGAAAATACAATTAACGTATTATTATTGATTTGTTCAAATTGAACAACTAATGTAATTTTAACTAATTGCACGATATCCATTAGCCCTTTAATCTAACTTTTTATCATTCTATTTGTAAGATTTCATTTTTCTCACGCTTAGTCACTATTGATATAAATTGAAACTCATTGACAGGCGAATTAAGGATCAAGTTTATTAATTGGCGAATAATATAATGCAGAATAATGGCAATATACATCAATTTCTGCGTCCATGAAATGCTGGCATTTTATTGAAACATTATCGCGACAACACTGCTTCGCAGCCCCGATTATTGATTACAATCTTCTTACTAATTGAATATGAATCTCCGATGAAACGTGCTGCTTGCTACTATTCTCTTTTTTTTTTCTTTTTTGTGTTGATCCTCCATTTACTCTCAATCCAAGTTGGGAAATGAAAGATTATTTCGCATCTACGTAGCTCCCTTTCTTTTCTTCCAATATCGAAGGGAATAATAAATAACTTGATCTCGGGATATTCTCAATCACTTTAATTAAAGGCGATTGGTAAATTTTTTATTTTCATGAATTGTAGCGTCCAAATTTCGTGGATATAATATGATCGGTGAAATTTCAAATTTTGCGGTCATTAATTATTCCGAAGAACTCAATCATCGGTTTAATATATTACAATTATTCAAATATTCGGTGAGTGCGATTGATCTATAATTACCAAGAGCACTAAACATATCTATTGAATTGCGAAAATTAATTCGTAAAAAGACGTTCCACTTATTGCCAACGTAACACTACTATTTTTACAGTATCTCGAGCATAACGAAAGTAATTTTTTTTATTACGCTATAAATCGATATTGCAAATTTACGATTTTACCGATAATAATATACGCCATATGGCTGTCATATGAAAATTCAATAGACATTTGTCGTTTATAAATTTCAATAAATTAATACTACCACACATTTTGCCGATATAATTATACAAATTATCGCGCAGTATACATTCGACTGCCTCTATATTTATTTCCACGTATACTTCTTAATAAGACTACCATCAATTTTCTAGCATGTTTGCAATTCATTAGGGCGTACCTAATTATAAGAAACGTTCCTTCGATAGATATTCCAACAAATTGACTCATTTAATTTAATGTACAACATCGAGAATAAAACGTGGTCGCAGCTTATATAAGGCTATACCATAGCGATAATTCTATTAATCTATGTTCATGTAACTATAATGTTCGCAGATATATGCTTTTTAACTATTCTCTTATCTTGAAATTACTTTGAATGGGAATAAAAAATTCTTGGAATACATTATATAATTTAGAAATTAAATTTACATATATAACAATGTGGAGAGCTTTTAGATTCTGAATTTCATTCTTTATACTGTGAGTACTCGATTATAAGGAAAAAAAAAAAAAAAAAAAACTAAACATATAAAAACGTCATTTCATAGCCATTGATCAAATAAATTACTTTATTAGATTATTAAAGAAATTATAATAATGCATTTTATCTGTCTTTAAAGATTCATAATAATTTAATGTTTACAAATGAAATTCTTCATTTAATATTCCAATTAGAATGAGGCATACTTTCTAATTCAGCAATCCGTTACTATTAAAGGCATGTAATCGGTAAGGTTAAAAAATGGCAATAAACTTCTCTTTCTCTCGCTTTTACAAAAAATATCCTTTTTTATTAGCACACTTTCATATAGGTACTTAATGATGGAGATGAAATAGTAAGAGAAAATCCCCTACAGCTAACGTAAAAAGTTCGAGTTAATTTGATTTATCTCCGTACCGATTGAGAACCCTACTCGAAAAAGTAAAAAGTTTTTAACAAAAGGAAGTTGCATGCTTAACGGCACTTTTGTTTTATTTTACGACGATAATTTATCGATTCTGGTATTTGTAGAAAAGTTTAGGGATGATGGTTTCTATCTCATGCACTTGTTTCTAAAGTACGAAATCAATGTGCAATTTACAATAGAATTTAATAAAAATTTTAAATCCTTTTATTCTGATTTATCCATACTCCACATTATATTAATAATCCAATTAAATTACAATATATTTTTAATTCATGTCATGGCTAACATAATAATTATAATAGTATGAATATCTTGACAAATCTAATCTTACAACAATAAAAGTCGTCATTATCTAGAAAGAATTAAAATCATCGTATTACTTTCAACATTACAATACACTTGTATGCAACTTTTGCAATTAAAAAAAGTCATTCGTACTGTATTTATTTTAAAAAATTATTGATTCTCTCAGACATAGTATATAATTAATCTATATTACAATTAATTTCAATATTTGAAAGAAAAATGATTGTAAATATAAATAGATTGAAAAAAAAATTGCAAAAAAGCAATGAATCTAATTAAAAAAAGAGCTTTACAGTGTCAATCTTTCTTCTTCGATTTTCTAGTCAACTCTCTCTCTCTCTCTCTCACTCTCACTCTCTCTCACTCTCTCTCTCTCACTCACACACTCTCTCTCTCTCTCTCTCTCTATTTTTCTCAGTTATAGCGAAATTGAAGTAGAAATCCGATTGGTAGCTGATATTCTTTCATTGTTCTCAACAGTCAAATACAATAAAAGTTCTCGGAACGTAAGTACAAGGCCTCGATCTTCTCCATCCTAATTTGAGAAATAGAATATATGTATGCGCGTGTGCATGTGTATTTGTCGGTATGTATATGCGTAAAATATTACAGTAAATGTGATAAGAGAATTTTTCGTACCTTTGAGTAATTTCTTTTGTCCTTTTAGCAATAAATCAGAAATTGAATATTTTTACGGTCAATCCTTTATTTATTTAGAATTTTATAAAAATCTTGATTTATATTATAAAAATGAAAAAAGAAATCTATTTAAAAGAATATATTGAAACAGCTTTACAACTTTTAAATGTAATTTATATATCAAAACGCTTGATGAACTATGTTGAAACAAATTTTTTTCCTTAAATATGAAATAATTTGCAGATAGAAAATTACATTCAAGTGATTGGATGAAGAAGTAAACGCAAATGAACCAGATATTTAGACTATTCACAATGTATAAGATATTTTTCTTTCATTAACATTGTAAATTAACATCTTTTCAATGTCATTCCTATATTAACATGAAACGTAGAAAAAATTTCTTAACTTTACCCTAAGATGTACCACTCATTGTTTAATTATTTAATAATAATTGTATAATATAGAGGCATTATTTAATTATCGTCCTTACAACGAAACGGTAAATATTATTTTCTCACGTACACATTCGGATGCACATACGTACGGGCTAATGCATCTAAATTCACAAAAAAATATACGCTACTTTGAATAGGACATGGGAAAAGCGCATATGGAAAGAAAGGATAACTAAAACGTAAGAGAAACAGTACAGAATAAAAAGACAACAACAGTCAGTGAAGTTGGACCGGGATCGGAAATTCACAAACGTACTCCAACCCAAAAGAGAAGACCGAGGAAGCAAGCTCGTGTCAACGTCGACGATAGCGGCTAAGAACTCATGGGGGAAAAGTGGGTCGTAAAGCAGCACGTCTGCCAATCGGCGAGAGAGGAGTCGAATCGGTGAAAAAGAGGGACAACCCTTCGACGGAACACGGACGCTGACGTCGACGTCGTTGAAGCGCGAACCTCCTGACATCTCAACGTTTCGGGATGCCTTCCTTTACTTCCAGAACGCCAGAAGAAATACATTGAGACGCGCCTGACTTGGTATAGCCTTTTAAGCGCAGTCTGCGAGGGAGGAAAAGGTTTTCCCTGAGTAGATTTAAGTGAAAAAGACCGAGTTTTTGACTACGTGTTTTTCAAATGTAGCTGAAGTTTCGTAAGTTCGAAGGAAGTTCAAAGGCTAAATACCATTGTACGACTTTCCTTGTTTTGTGCGCTTACGATATTATATTTAATTAGTCGTTAACTTACGGAATTATAAAAGTTAACCAAAGCCTAAGCCCTAAGCTCGTTGCTGTTATTACCTTCCCTTCGACATAAGTATTTCATTATTTTATTTACTACAGTCTCGATCTCCGAGTCATCAAAGCCTGTTCATGATTTGTCAAAAAAAAAGAATGGATATATTACATGAGTGAGGAAAAATTGCGATACCATGCTGATTAAATAAACTTATAATTCTAGAAAATGCATCCGCGAATATATCCAACGGATTTCTAGAAGAATTCAGAAATAAATCAAATATTATTGTGGTAAAAAATATACTCTCGTTTCACGTTATGTAGCTTTTTTAGTTTTATCAATAATTTAAAAACTTGATTTTCATAAATAATAACTGAATTTAATGTTTCAATGTGAAAGGTAAAAAGAAACTATCAGAAGATTCCTATTATTTTGAAAAACATACCACAACAATTTAATTATTGACTTGCTTTTCACAATTTATCTTTATACTTGATAATTATAATAATACGAAATAAACATGATATTGTCAAATCTTTTAATTTACAATGTATTTTACATTTTATGGAGAAAATAGGGTATTTTATTATCGAATTGCTTAAAAAGAAAAAATTATATATATATATATATATATATAGTCAGCAAATGAAATAATGTACTTGAGTTTTCTAAAATAATTAGACTCATAAATATGAATAAGAATTCTCCGAATTCCGTAAATAAGATATTACGAATATAGGAAGAAATCATCTGTCATCAATAATTGAAATTAGACTTTATATAATCGGATTCTCTACAAAATATCGTTAGTTGATATATTTTAGTTTGTACTATGATAAAGATGATATTTTTATAACTCTATTATAATTTAAAATTACGGAACCATTAATATATACACATTGTTATATAGAGTGAGAAATCACCAGATAACTGTCCATAATAACATAATATTCTATGAAAAATTATAAGAAAGTTTTACTAATAATAATTAAATCTATGTATGTAAATCCTTATAGCTATAAGTAATATTAATTCAATTAGTATCAAATTAGATCAAATTACGTTATAGACAAGTCAAATAACGTCCACCTTGAGGAAAATAATTAATTAAATTTCTTCGCAACAATTGATTTCATCGTTAAAATTATTGAAGCGATACTTCCTATTAATATGCTCAATTATAATTGAAGTAAATCATTATCTTAACATCCTAAGCGAACTAGAAAAATTACATTAAAAGCATACGTTAACTTTCAATATTCTTTCAAATGAAAAAATCTTTATTCTTTCATGAAAATTGTTCATGATTATAATATAAGAAAACCAAAAAAGTACGAAAATAAGATTGGAATAAAAGAAACTTGGAAAGATCTGGATTTTATACGTCAGTTCTATTATCAATGTCATTTAATTTCTCTATATCTTTATTTACTGGTATAAAAAAATTTTCCACCGTGATTTAGTAATTATTTGTTAAAGTGACAGCAGAAAAAAATAAATGAAATAAAAAATAAGGATTCAATATATCTGGATAATCGACGAAGTTTGGCCAAACTTTGAAAATTAAAACAGTTGCTGAATATAAAAGAAATAGAAGCTTTAATATATCTTCGCGTTATATTTAGTTTCTGTTTTTATCTGTCTATTAACATACTATACAATGTATATATACATTTATATTACATACATGCACATGAATATAAATATTTATAAAGAGGAGAGCAAATATATCTACATTAGTACCTGCGTGGAAAATTATGTAAATTAATGAGTAGATTACTGATTAGAAATTTGTAAATATTAGAGAGAGAGAGAGAGAGAGAGAGAGAGAGAGAGCGAGTGATAGAGAAAAGAATGGAAGGTAAGCCAAGTATGATATTATCTTGAATTTTACTTATTTTAATGCCGAATCTTATGGAATAACAGAAAACCTTTTGCAATTATGAAAAACACTTGCGTAAATATTATTTGCGTTATCATTGATACTCGCATATCCCATGTTCAGCCGCCTTTTACGTACTCGAATTTTCATTACTGATCTATTATATTAATTTTCTTTTATTAAAAATAAAGCTAATAATAGTATTAGTAAATGATTGACATACGGTCGATATTTTATTCTATAAGCTTTTCTTCATGACCTCCCTGCCATATTGCTTTTAATCATAATTTCATTGAAAATGCAAAATGCAATTTTTATTTTAAATTGATAAGTTGTAAATGCAGGCTAATGGACTTTTCATCGCTTAATTATTGAATTATTTTTAGTTTGAGGAATAAAATAAAATTTTCTTTAATAAACTTAAGTATGAATTTTATATGCAAATGAATCAAGTAAATTATATCTTTGGATAATGCTATCAATTTAATTAAAAGGTATTATTTTACAATATTTGTAATGTAATTTTAAAAGGAAACGAAAGTGAAAATTTACTACAATTTCCATATCAATTTCTCAATTGAAATATTAATTATTTAAAATTGATGGCATAGTTTTATAAAAAAAAAAAAAAAAAAAAAAAAAAAAAAAAAATACTAAATATTTCACTTAAATTCTTGCCCTTTGGCAGTCACGAAGTTTAAAATAAACTGAATTAATCATTGTAATGTACAAAATAATTTAAAAAATATGCACGATATTCTAAAAAAAAAAAAAAAAAAAAAACAACATGAATGTATAATATGCACGCACACCCTATGTATAAAATATTAGTAAAAGAAATGATTATATGATGATAGTTATCGTAAACGAAAGGGATGAGAAAACGCAGAAAGAATCGACTGTAAAAGAGAAGAAATCAAGAGTCGAAGTGGTTAAAGAAGGATGTTATAGAATCGCAGCCGAATGGATTTATGATAGAGTGAGAAAAAGGAAGGGAAAAAGGCAATCGCCTTTCTGCGCGATGTCGCTCTTTCGCACTCGCCCAAAGAATTTTAAACGCACTTTTATGAGAAAGCTTTGTGTAAGCTTCGGTGCTCATGCGCTAGTAGTATTACATCGCCCGAGGATAAAAAGATGCAGAAAAAGACGTTTCAAATCTCATTCTCTGTAAGCTATACGCTCCATCATACCATACCGACTTGCACTTTGCCGGAAAAATTGAATGTTGAAAAGACAGGAACTTATTGCACGTATGCTCTTTACGTATGTATATGCATTTTGTGTATTTTTGCACGGGTGGGCGCTTGTGTGGGTAAGAACGCGTAGGCCAAGATGGGCGAGTTGTTGAGAGAGTGGATGGGTAGGTGGACGTGGGTGTTTGTCTGCGTTCGCGTATCCGTATCTCACAGAAGAGAGGAACAAATTTTATTTTTATATTTTTTCAAAGTGTCTGAATATTCCTTCTTTACTATTATGTTAGTAAAGAAGGAAACATAGGGTGAAAGAGAATTTTCATAGGTTGATTTCCATCATCTCCCTCCAACTTACTATTCATTCGATATTTATACGCTCACGTATGTATATAAAATAATTCATCGCATTTTATTATCGACCTTCTGCACTATAAGTCTAACGATACTCTTTTCATGATTTTGTCGCAGTTAGTCGATTAAAGCATCAGAATTGGTTATTTAGCGGACTAAATTGTTAAGAAAAAGACTGATAGTTTCTCAAGTCGTCGTGTGAAGTGTTTGAATCTAATTTTAGATTTTAGATGAAAAAGAAGAAATAATTCTATTTAATGGAAATACATAAATTATTATGGTCTATACTATTCTCTATGTGAAACAATAAAGATGCATTTTTATTTAAACTAAAGTATAAGACTTAATGTACGATAAACGCTCGTTATTATTCTTCACTCGCTTTATTTCTTAATACTACTTTGACATTGAATTACTTCCTATTGTGTATATATATATATATATATGATACTTGTGAGATCATTATTCATGTATAAAAATCTTTCTCATCTCTAAAATTTTCTATCCGCAAAAGAACTAGAAAATTAAATCCTTAACTTTATGGTTTTCCATTATGAAGGGCACGCTTTATGAAAAATATAGAATTATCATATACACTGTTTAGCCTTTAAAAACAATCGATAGGTAGTAAGTTACACGCAGCACGGTGTAGTGAAATTTTTTAAAGAATACCACGGACAATAGTAATTTATAAATTCGTAATTATCATGACTTTGGGATATAGGTTTAGAAAACAAAGTTTTATTAAAGTATTTTCGTACTCTATATAAACGGTTATTATTATGATTATTAGAAAAAATAATGAAATGAAAAAGTAGGAAAGTTTTTATTAAAATAACCGTTTAGTCATAAAGTCAGGGGAATGAGCATTTCTTTACGATTCATAAATTGATATATTGTTGAAAAATAAGCGCCATCAATGTCTAACATTTAAAACGAGTGCGATCGAGTTTCGAGAAGCTTTTGTGCTTTGAAAGCCGAAGAAAAACAAAAATTATAGAATCAATAACCGGGACTACCTCATCAAGTATTTTCCCAAAGCACATAATACACTATACCGGGCACCCTGGAATATCATCGATCCCGCAATTTGCATTGACAGAGTCACCGATGAAATTAACGCCTGCCACGTCCTTGACCAAGAGAAGGGCGGCAAACGCTAAAAGAAAGCCGGCGGAGCTCGAACAAGCGTGAAAGCCCGGATGAGTCGGAGCTGAGAATACGCGAAATTCCATTAGCCGAGGCAGACGGGGGTCCGAGCCAAGGAGTTTAGCCGCTCCAGTGGACTGTAACTTAAATCCTTGGGGCGGGTGGCGGTGGCGGGGGCGGGGGCGGGGGCGGTGGCGGGGGGGGGGGGAAACCGAGGCTCGCCGAGCGTGACCCCTGGATCACGGACACGGGAAACGGAATCCGAACTTCCTTCCGTGCGCGCCTCGGCAAAGATTAATCTCGACGGACGCCGCGCCCACCCCTACTGGATTCCGTTATCCTGCACGCGCGCTCCCTTTGGCGCACGTCCGATATAACTTTCCCTAATATTGCCCCAACGGCACCCCAGGCATAAGCGCGAATCGCCATCTTTCTCGAGCAAAGGGCCGTCGATTTTATACCCGAACGATGGTCTTGCGCCTCCTTTTTTTTTACGTGTACCTTCGTCCTTGGAATAATTTCTTAGATTCAGGGGTGAGTTGTCAATCAGATGAACAAACGCTGAACGGCATTTCACGAGCCTCCGACAATTTTACAACTACGGCCTTTAACTGCGATCTATTTCTATTGTTGTTGTTGTTGTTGTTGTTGTTGTTGTTGTTACTCTAGAATCTAATTGGAAAAAATCTCTCGATAATATGCCACTGCTGCTTTAATCATTGAATGTTTTCGTTTAAAGACCAAGTAATTACCGAAACTATCTAAACTGTTATAAGCCAACTATAAGGCTAAAACTTTCAACGATTAACATTTATTGTTTATAATGAGAATGTTAGAAGATTATTCGGCGATTAAGATGTGAAATTAGCAACATACCCGACGATTAATAAGCACTCGGAGCTAATTAATCTCGCTTAAAGTAATGATACGATTGTACTGTAAGATCATGGCGTCAAACTTTATAATGTTAAAAACTTGTAGAGATCAATATTTCTACGCATAGTTTATAAAATCTAGGATCTGTAATAATAAATAATATTAAAAATTACTATAAGTAGGTGCAAATTTTCTTTTTTATTTTCTAGACAATAATGCAGCAATAAAGATAAAAAATACTTTACTTTTCTGCTAAAATGCTAAAACAAAAGCGTATTTGAAAGAACATACAGGCGAAAAATTTTCGTATTTTAAGAAAATTCTTATATTTTATAACTTTATAAAAATATTATTCCCCGAGCCCCGAAATATTATCTATAAATAAAACATAACTGACGTCCTTGCCCACCCCTACAGCAATATTCCACATGACGTACAATAGAGAAAAATTCTTTTTCATTATAAATATCATGCTTTGTCATCTAAATTGTAAAAAGAGTTTTTAAATCACTATTAAGTGCCATTCTATAAATAATAAGTAATTAATAATTACGAAATTGTAGGCGTCGTATATGCATTTATTTCGTGAAAGTTTATTTAACTCATATTCTATTGAGATTCTAATCATGTGAGATATTAAATAGATATAACGTTGATTGATAATTTGACATTCTTGTTTTTTTGTTCTTTTGTTGTTTTCTTTTTTTTCTTTTATTTTCTTATTGATAACACAAAACATAAAACATATCAAATAATATATTTGATCGAAATAGGTTAGTGTAAAAGAAGTTTGTCTATTGTAGCACTGAAAGACGGGTGCGACCATCCAATTTATCACCATGTAGCGGTTTTCTTAAATTGCAATAACACGCTCATCATAAAAACCATATAATTAGAGAAAATCCTGAGAATAACGAGAAACGTTTCTCCAACAATATTTTATATGAGTATGCCAGTATATCGGAGGTTGTGGATATTGGTTATGGTTGTACAAAGGTTTGTCTGGTGCATTAAAGCGCCGTTATTAATCACTGTCGCGTGTAAGCTCCGCTATCCCTGTAACTTCTAGGTAATCTTGCCATTGTAAGAACAGAATATAATGCCAAGAAAGATAATTGCACTAGAAAGGATTCAGCGCGATGAAAATGAATAATGCGATCCTTGAAGACGACATTGATGCGTTAAAATCATTTCTTACCATATATCTCGTTGTAGATTTATCAATCATAACGAGATTTAGATTTCTATTTTCATAAAGAGCAGCATTCAGCGAGGCGTCGTATATTAATATTTTTACAACGATTAATTCGCTATTACAACCAATAATATACAATTATACGATATAATACCATACGATGGTTTGTGTAATACTTGAAGAAAAGCACATTTTATTCACTTTGATTTCTATAAATAGCTTATGTGACATTCGCTCGTCAACAGTTACGATCAAATAATTTCACTCCTCTATTAGTTTTAATGAAACAATCAATATCCTGTCAATAATCGAAAATATATTCAATCATTATATCTAATTCTCAATTATTATAGGAAATATTGATTTTATGTAGAAGAATTTTTATGAAAATTTTATTCTATTGTCTGGTAGAGTAAGTCTTGCATATCGATGTTTTGCCGCTCATCATTTATTTATATTTGCATCTGAAAATCTGCCGATAAAAGAAATGACATTTTCTTACAAGACAAGATGAATTTACACATTGTTTCGGTAGGTAATGAGAAATATGATAAGATTGAAAGCTAAAATTCATTTTGAAGATGGAATGAAAATTTTATTGAAATGCGAAGAATACAAATTGAGATAGCGACGCGCTCATTTAATTTTACTTTTAAACCCCGTTTAATAGAGAGAGGGGGGGTGGGGGAGGAGGGGGAGGAGGGGGAGGAGAAGAGAGAGAGAGAGAGAGAGAGAACGAAATACATGAATTTGAAATCTGTTTTAATAGAATAGAATAGTGAAGCGCACGTTTGACCCTCTTTAATGAGTCGTAGCAGCCACTAAAATCACAACACATCGTCAATTAAATTTAAATAATCCTTGTTTACCAATATTTGGATAATTTACAACAACAAAAAACAAGGAATAAAAAAAAACAAAATTACGACATTATATCGGAGCGTCGGATAACAGCCTTTGAATAATACAGATATTTATTATCTATGCGCATACGTGTATATGTTGCAGATCCTTGCGCGGGGGTGACGTGCACGGAACCGGAAGTCTGTCAGTTGGACGCCTCGAGACAGCCGTCCTGTCGCTGCAGCGAACAATGCGGCCTTGAATTTTCACCTGTCTGTGGCAGCGATGGTAAAACATATTCCAACGAGTGCATCTTGCGCCAGGAGGCCTGCAAATCTCGGCTTCAGCTCCGGAAAATTTACAACGGCGAATGTAATTCCGGTGAGTTTCCATTCACTGTAATTTAACTCGGCCGCGGATGCTCAAAAGCTCCCGACTTTCTCCTGTTTGCTTTTTATCTGCGCGCACATGCGATTTCCTGCTGGGCTATTGAATTTCGATAATATACTTCTTGGACGCAAGCGTAGAACGATGGCTTTTGATAACGAGGATAAAGTTTTATTATTCTCTTTTTCATTGTCCCTGGTATGTCGAATAATTTTTAACGAGTTAGTATTGGCGATTAACTTTCGATCGGTTAACTTTCATATTGATAAAATGACAAAACATTTTAACAATCGGATGATTCTAACGAACAAAGATACGGCTAATATTGTATAAAATTTGTATTCGTTATCAGAAGCTTCTGATGCACACTTTTTCTCTCTATTACATTCTTTTGCTTCTTCTTCTTTTTTTTTTTTTTTTTTTTTTTGTAATACGCAAATACATTTTTAAATACTAACTAACGCAAAAAAAAAAAAGAATAAAAAAGACAGCTAAATTACTTTTCGTAGTATTGTTTGTTATACGCTATTCATATATCCGTTATATTACGCGATGTAACTCGATGTTGTATTTGAATCGATAACGGCACACGTTGAATTCCACAAATGCCCCGGCTTTTATTATCGGAAGATATCAGCTTTCCACTCGAAACTTTATTTATAGAATTCAAAGATTGAAAATAATTGAAAATCTAATGCTTGCCGAGTCTCATAAAATCCGGCTAAAATAAAATGTTCCATTGCGATGTGCTCTAGTCACCGGGGATTTTCGACCGCCAATATTCACGGCGCCAAATGAGCATTCGCGAAGCCAAAATCGTACATGGCCTCGCGCTCGCCATTGCACAATTCAATGCTCATCATCGTAATTACATAGCTGCACTCCTTCCCTTCGCAATTTGCTGCAACAACTCTCCTACCCTCCGCGCGTCAATCATCGATCATTCGTCGCTTATCGAACACGCCATACCGCGGACGTGGATGCGATCCACCGGCTGGCGAGTTAAAAAGGTGGATCCTAAGGCCCGCGAGTGGATATTGGGTCAGCCGTGGATAAAACATTGTTGTCACGTTGTGTAATACGCAGGGGTGAATCCGTGCGACGGTGCCAAGTGCGGCTCCCAGGAGCAGTGCGCGATCGATCGCTACGGCATCGCCAAGTGCGAGTGCGGCCCCGAGTGCGAGACCGTAATGAGGCCCGTCTGCGCCAGGGGTGGTACCACCTACGTCTCCCTCTGCGAACTCAAGAGGCAGGCCTGCCTCGCCAGGACGACCGTCGAGGTCGCGTACACGGGCGCCTGCGGCTCCAAGGGCCCCTGCTCCGAGAAGGTTTGCATTATTAGATCGGCCGATGATGCCGGGATCGCGAGCTCTTGCTCTGTTGGGAGGTCCGCTCGAGCAACCTCGGAGGCTTTCGGATGGACTCGGGTCGATTGTTGCGAGTTCGCGCGTAGCCTTACGAGTCACCCCGTGCGCTCCAATTGCCTGGCTTCTCCTGGCTTTGGAAAACGCGTTCGGAAGCGCGTTAATTGATTTAACGAATTTACGAGTGTGCGAGGCGGCATCTCTTCGGCCAGGATGATGGTAACGACGAAAATTACCGACTGCGCTTAACGCAGAGGTGTCGATCGCCATTTTTGTAATCCGATCGAACGGGCGTGCAAGTTTTGAAAAACCCAACAGTAATTGAGCAGGCGTCGATCATTGGCGAGTGAGTGAATAACCAAGGGTCTGCTCGGGAGCGAGAAGGTTTAATGAGAAAACATAGGATAGGTTGCTACTCCCCTTAAACCAACGCCTTTTCCATGATTTCTAAAAATCTTCTAGGATCTCGGTAGCGGAGGTATATTAATTCCATTGCTCTCGAATCTTTAATGACTACGATAATCTACTATCTCCAAAGTCTTGTGGATTGAAGTAAATTTCCTTTTCTTATGGTCTTTTATTTTATTTTATTTTTTGTTGTTGTTGTTTTGTTTTTGTTTTTCAAATACTTTTATTGCCATCGTTAGTTAACGAGTATCATAATCTCCATCATACATGTGTTTTGTTTTTTGCTTTGTACTTTTACTTAGTTGATTATTAAATGGGTAATATATATTTTGAGAGATTGATAATTCTTATAAATTAGAGTTCATCTACGATTATGATAATTCTCAACAGATATTTATAAACTCGAACTTATCGATGAGAATATTAAGTCTTCAAAAACGTACTATTTTTAAACTTTATATAAAAGCATCAATGAATGAACCGAGCGAGCGATCTCAGTATTGAATCATTGAAATATTATATCGACAATGATCCGAGTGTTTATAAAATAATATATTGTATTTGTAAAACCAAATTAAAACTTATAAAATACAGGAAATATAAAAATTGATTGTTCGTTTACATTTTAAATATTATAAAGCGCGTTAATTAAAGTGAGTAAGCGAGACTATTTTGACGAAAAAAAGACGAAAAAAAGACGAAAAAAAGACGAAAAAAAGACGAAAAAAAGACGAAAAGACGAAAAAAAAAGACGAAAAAAAGACGAAAAAAAGACGAAAAAATTATCTTACAATTTCTTGTCTTGGACAGATATTAATTCTGCACTCGGAGAACATTCAATATAACGGAGAAATAAGATCTTCTCCAACTTCCATTAAATCCATTATACACTTCAATCAGTGAAAAGCAATCGTCTCTAATTGGACGATACCACAGGCCACCGAATACAAAACTCTATCCACAATGAGAAAATCTCACACTCTCATGCGATGAAGATTGATTGAGAAAATTCCTCCTTAAGCCTTTCATATTTTGCCTTCGCAGCTCATCTTGCGATTTAACCTTTGTCATATTCTTTTTCATAAAGTTGTTCGTTCTTTTAATAATAATTTAATCTCATCGTTATCACGATATTTCACTTGACAAATGCAAGATAATGAGATCGCAGTATTTTCTTGCTCTATCGACCATCGCGATAATCGGCAAACAGCGTGAAAAATCAACGACCTCGTTTAATACGCGAATTAAAAGATTTACATCCTATTCCACTGACACTAATTCATAATGTCATGATTATCATAGTACTTTATTTTATATAATTTATTGAATTTCTCCTTTTTACTTGGAATTCTTTTATACGAATACTCGCGCAAAAATTTGTTAAATAAAAACAATCTATAGTTTTATTTCGTTATAAGTACAGTAATTTCATAAGCATTTATATGTCAGTTCGCTTTACAAATGTTTAATCTCTTTCTCCGTTACCGCTGTTCCACGCATATGAACTAGAAACTCATAATACCCTGTCACGGTACACGTAGACTTGAAAAATTATGAAAGATTCCTTAAAAATTTGTAGACAGTAGCATATAATTTATTACCGGAAGAAAAAGCAACTAAGTATTTTCTGAAGTAAAAGAACCAAACGTCGTAATGTATAACTGCAGGTTGTCAAGAATTATGCCAGCGAAATAGCAAGAAAGAAAAAACTCTAATTGTATTTGCAATAAATTTTATATAATAATTTAATACAAATATCCCCGTATAAATTATTTTGCGCCAGGCAGCTGTGATTTATTTTGCTGTCAAAAAAAGACGAAAATAAGTCGTTCGACTCGATAAAAACTATTGTCTACAAAATAGTCTGTATTCCCTGATTAGGCTTATAAAATGTTTCGTTAAGAATTTTATAAATTTAATTCGATTTATTGCGGGTGTATGGGTGGGAGGGCAAGCGACGTCGAATCTTCTCGCTCAGCGGAACGTGAGGCGAGCCCGTTAGACCCTTGGCTAGCTCCGGAGCGCGGTCCCGAGACGAAGTCTCGACTCCCCGCGAAACCGACCGCTTTCAGATCTGCCAGTGGGGCGCCGTGTGCACGGAGAGCGAGGACGCGGGTGTCTGCGAGTGCCCGAGCTGCAGCGCCGAATTCCAGCCGGTTTGCGGCGACGACGGCATCAGCTACGGGAACGAGTGCAAGCTGCGCCTCGAGGCCTGCCAGCACCGACGCGACATACGCGTCCTCTACCACCAACAATGCAGTGAGTCAAGCAATCATATTGTTTATGAGCGTATGATCGCAAGGTTCCCGATAATCCCCCACCCCCACCACCAAATCACTTCTATATCGCCCGTAGGAGCAGCCTGAACGACCTTCCATTGCAATCGCCGCCTCAGTCAGATTCCGTTATTTTCCGGAGAATTACGGAGGCTCGGCTGTCGCGGTGACGAGATGCGATTCCCCAGCTCACGTATGGAGACCTTCGGGGTGTCATTCGACATTTTCCCTCCTCGTCTTCTAAGACGAATTATTTGGCGAATTGCTTAGTCGTGATATTTCAATGCCGATTGTAAATATTTTTGTATGGGCGCAAATGGAATTAAGAGCACCAAACATATTTGTCGAAGTTTCTTTCGATATGGAATTTATGTTTTTTTTGTCATTATGATTTTCAAATTATGATTCATGACAAATATATATATATATATATATATATATATAAACGGTGTGTAATTGTGTTTGTGTGTAGAAAATTCAATGATAATGACAAATGCTAGTGTAAGCGTCATTTAATCATTTTATTACTATGCTTTATTTATAGAATATTCTATTAATTTTCACTCATAATGCTATCGCGTAGTATCAAGTTTCAGATACCAATGAAAATTAAATTTCAGCCCACGAAATTATTAAATAAAATGCTTGATAATTATAAAGTGGCTAGATTAAAATTCTCGCAACTTCACCGAATACCCTTTAAACGAAGCTCTATAATATTTGAAGATTCTCTTTTAATTATTATATGATATTTATTTCTACAATTGAAAATTTTCTTTGGCTAATAAATAGGCTAATAAAATAAAAATAATCAAATTCATTCATTTAATACGCAATACGTTTTATCGAAGACTTCTTCTTCGTTTCCATTAGATTTGCTAATCACTGAAAATTATATTCCTAATTACAATCCAGTCATTAATAGAATTACGATTAATCAATAATTTATTGGTTATAAGTACTTTTCCTTCTTTCAACAAATATCTTACCATTACATTTTTCAGTATCAAAACTTCGTGTAAATACTTCATTAAAGCATAGCGAGACTCCAAATTATTTTTATATTATTTGCTTGTATTACGCTAATTAAGAGTTCGTTGGGTATTTATTGGTAAAAGCAAGTGCCCCAATGGCAACTTACAAATTCCTGCATTGAAAGCATTTGGAAGTTGATGAATAGGTTGGAGAAATCGATCGATCATAATGCTTAATAATAAATTCCTAAATAAACAATCGAAGTAGGAAACGAGCCCGTGAAACAGCCGTTTCCCCGACTAAGTGCATCATTATTTAAGCATTAAGCGGGCCGAAGAAACTTGGAGCTTCCGGACATCCAGCGCGTCTCCCCCCCCCCCCCCCCCCCCCCCCCCCCCCCCCCCCCCCCCCCCCCCCCCCCCCCTCACCCAGGCACATATTCAAAATCCAGTTTTCAACGATCCAGCAATGGTGAAGTCTAGACACGGGTTAGTCAGCCATCGTGATACAAAACAATGCAGCTCCCACCACAACTATTTCTAACATTGGTCGGCTTGTGCATCTCCCTTGCAAAAGCGCTATTAACATTCGTGTAAATGTACGGATTTACGTTAAAAGTGACCTCGTGCTTCGTACTCCGATACGACTGCTGCTTTCCAACACAATCGCACACCTATCTCCTCTCCAATCCCACAACCATCCACCCACCCACCCACCATCTCTCGCTTTCAGGGCGAAAGTTATCGTTAGTTTCGTCGGGGTTGGGGAGGAGGAGTGAATAACGCGATGTCACTCGCTTTTTCTTCGGATAGCGGTAGTTTTACAAATGTCTGACTATATAAATCTTTTTTAAGGTAAATAAAGATCCTGTATCCTGAATTGCAAATGAATGTCTTAAAAAAGTTGTGCTTTTAAAAGTTTTTAAAATCCAAAACATTTATTTGTTTATTTGACTGTGCGTATCTCGATAGATCAAATGATTTTACACGGATTATGTCGATAGTTATGATATTTATATTAATCTGCATTTAATATAGACAATGTTTAGAATAGATATTACCAGGGTACATAGATTAATTTCGATTAAAAACAGCGGTACAAACAACTCTATTCTCGTTAACTTACATTCTGCTAAATTTCTATTAATTGTCGATGAAACGAAAAAAAATGACAATATCGAACAAAATTATTACTATTATGTTCAACGTTATTATAGGTATCGAATCTCAAAATACTTAAATCCCTTACAACTTAAACCTTATTGTGTATTCAAGTTCACGGCAATTTGAACAATTATAATTTTATTGTCTCTCTATAACATTTAACTTCCGTGTATAATTACTTTAGATGAAAATTGCCGATGAGTGCCGATTATTAATAAGTAACGATATAAATAAAATAACACAAGATATATTTAAATACACGAGATATATTTAAAAAGACAAAACCATAACTTTAATGAACATTCATGGAGTCAATTCAAGTATGGAATTACGAATTCAACAATGATGTACAATTCAGCGGTGCAGCATCTTCCTCACTCCTCTCGCTCTCGGCTAACGTGACGAGATTCTTAAACATCGAATTCCTTCCAATGGAGATGACGTAGTTTATTATCGAGCTATTATTTTAACGCCTATATTTTCTTCGCAATAAGCACGCAACAATTCCTAGTACGTGCAATATGCCTACGTTTCATATCCCAATTCGCACCGTTGCATAACACCTCGATGATCCCCTTTCGGTCGCATATAATATTGCATGTATGATTTCGCGTATTTCGTGTATTTTAATTGTAACATACTAATTACAAATTTACATATACGTAAAGATAAAATTTATCGACACTTTGTATTCTAATGCATTCGCAAAATCTTGTTGGAACACGTGCAAGTGGCACACGCTTTATTTAAATGCATTAATAGTACTTATAATTACAATTTCGAAAGAATAAGTGGCAACAGACATATCGATTATGCAGTTGAGAGAGTATTGGTCATGATAGCGGAAGGTCCCGACTCCAATTTTCGCTCCAGTAAAGCCGCTTGCCTTTTTATCTTTCTCTCTCTCTCTCTCTCTCTCTCTCTCTCTCTCATAAAAAAAAAAAAAAAAAAAAAAAAAAAAAAAAAAAAAAAAAAAAAAAAAAAAAATAATATTTTAGTAAGTTGATGGGATACACAAATACAATAAATATGATATCGATGGGAAAAAGTAAAATAACTCGAATATCAAATCGGAATTTATAAATAAGAATAAAAATTATTATTACACGCCAAATAATTACAAATTTTCAATTTTTATGAACAAAATTGTAAAAATATGTAAAAACATATATAGACGTGCTTTAGATAAAGCACTCGATGGTCTCATTATACTTTCGATAAGATAAAAAAAATGTTAAAATTATAAAAGAATTTTTAAAAAGAAAAGCTATATTTATTGAATTTTCAATGTATAATTTCTACAACATTATGAAATAACTATACTTCTTTTTTTTTCCTATACATAAAGGCAAAATATATCTACATACAAACGTACCAAAAACTTCAAGAATGTTTGAATAAATTAAACGTCAATATCGTGAATATTACGTGATGAGTATTTGTACAATAACGTGATATAATTTCTGAGAAATCACATAACTTTTTAAATATTTTACTTAAATCATTGGCTACCAAATAATTCATCAGTTACAATAATGATTATTTACAAAAATTAAATTACTCGTGGAAATACTCGTGAAAAAAAATTTTGAAATAATATTAGGAGAAAATTGAATATTGAAATCATTAAACTAAATAGGTAAAGTGCGATACTTTCATCCATCTAATGTTTTTTTTTTAACAATTGCAATAATAATTTTATAATTACGTGAATATTATAATGTTAGACCACATTTTATTGTACGAAAACTGTTCAAAGATTGTCTTGAAACATTTTACATGAATGTTAAGGTTATTAATAAAATCGATTAGATCTGTCGATGTTGCGGTAATGGCTGATTTAAATAATATGATTATCAATTCAAATATTTAATCAAATAATACAAACTGAGCATCAATTCATAGGATGCTGTATTTATATAATACAAGGAGTATTAATTATCTTTTATAGACAATACGGCAATGAAGTAATATGATATAGAATATAACCTATTTGGACAATAGAATGTGAAAAATTTGTCTCAAATTCAGGAAACATCAGGAGCACTCATAGTCTCATACAAGCACGCAATTTATCAGTCAGGAGGCGGGCTTTAATTAAGAATTCTCAGGATGTGACTTAAATTGTTCTTCCATCCTGCCAAGACGCTATATGCGCGATATTACGCAATTACTTTATGCAGGAAGGACGCGGGGAGAAAACGGTAGATAGATATACGGCTCATAGGTTGTAGCTCGGTGTGCTACAAACTTCATGTGCATCGCGCCTCCGATATTCTCTCCTCCTTGGCGTATTCTCCCGAAACCTAGACATCCGATTCCGTGGCGATGTAGGAGCTGTGCGGGTAACGTCGGACATGCTATCTCCATATCTTTCAGTCTCTTCGTCCTGTCATCCACGCGCTACGGCCGGAAGCCATATTTCCCAGGACGAGCAAATTCGCATTCGCGATTTCGCAAGCTCATATATCTCAATGAATCGAGGGAAGATTACTCTTAATCCTTGCCTCGTTCCTCAAACGAATACATTTGGCTTAATCTTTCGTGTACGAATGTCCCGCTCGTGACTGCGTTTTAATCTTCTGCCAACTGATTCTCATTGAGAATACAAGGAGGATTTGGGCTTTTGAGAGGGCCCTTTAAGCATTGATAAATGCTTTAGGGATGTAATGGTTATCCTTTTCCATGTGGCTTCTGTAAATTTTATAACGCAGCTGCACTTATAGTTCAATCATTCGAAGACTCAACCGAATGACTCAACTACGATGAGTTATTAATTATACAATGACGCAGATGTTTTGTATCGTTTTTCTAGTAAATATTATGATTAGATCTAGTGAATATTAGATTGGATTATAAATGATATTTTAGATTCATAGATATTCTTACCATGTATACGCTTGCGATTTAATAAAAAAAAAAATAAAATAATAATAATAATAATAATAATAATAATAATAATAATGAAATTACTAAATTTTTTTCAGAAATACATATTCGGAAACAAAAAAAATTTATCTCTCGCGCGTGTCTTAATTTCACGACCTTGAAGATTCAAATAATATCCAATTATATAAGTAAAGCGTCTTAATAGAATCGCCAAGTATTATGAAAATTTAATTAAAGTAAATATAATAAGCAAGCTTAAAATCATCGATCTTATAATACCTCGATATAAGTGCCTATAATTATTTAAATATACAATATTAATAGAGTGATTGCCGAGCTTGATGGCATTTTTCATTTTTACGCTTTACTAACGAGGATTTTATAATAATTTTTTACTGACAAAAACAAATTATGAAAATGATAAAAAGAACTAACAAACTAACAGAATGCCTCATTAAAATCTGTCACCCGGAGATCTGAACTTCTCTTTGTCGATTATAATGCTAAAGTTGAGATGACTCCAGAGACGATGCCTCTGGACCATCGTTGTGAATTGTAAGCAAAATAAACTAACCAAGTAGAATTGCATGGGCGTTACGTTTGTAGTGGTGCGCTCACCATCATGGGAATACCACTCTCGAGGTACTTGGTAATAACTGTACAACGATGTTTTATTTTTTAATTGGAATTATACTAATGGTAGCTTGGCAAACAACTGTTGGTCCGCTCTTCTTTTGTTAAGCTTTCAAATGCTGTCCGGATGCTAATATTACTTTAACGATTATCTTTTTTACGCGATTAAAAACAGTACGCATCCATATGAATTTATCTGCACAATAAGTAAACTTGCCCGAATAAAAGGAAGAAAAAAAATAGGAAGGACAAGGTATCGATGGGTAAACTAATAGACTAATTGATGGTGACGGTTGAAAAGAATATTTAGAAACTACGAATAATACGCAGCTATGATGAGTAATAATACACCAACAGTGTCTGCGTCATATTTCTTCAATCTACCATTAAAGTATCGGGATGAGAGATGAAAGTTAATCAGCTGAGGGTTAAAATGAAGCACGAAGAAGAAAATGAGCACGACGCGATGCTCAGAATTATTTTCTCGACTTAATCGTAAACCTTCTATTTCCACTCCATTTACAGATGGCTGCGAGAACACGAAGTGCGATCATTACGGCAAGTGCGAAAGCGATGCCAGTGGCCAGGCAAAGTGTGTGTGCCCGAGCGACTGCGAGGAACCGGTAAGTTGAACTAGCAATAAAACTTTGGCGACAGATTTGGGCGGGGGGGGGGGGTTTGCCAGACTTTTCGCATAGAATTCAAGCAAAACTTGTAATAACGCTTACCTACCAATCGACTTTATTGGATAAGACATAACGAGCTTGCTCCTTCAAATTTAATCGACAAATATTTTTATCTCAGCAATGAGCTACAGAAAAAATTACATTTTTATAAAACACAATCGAGCATCCGACAATAAATAATCGGTAATGTTCATTGTAATTCGATTAAATAAAAAATATTTACCAAAACATTTACAATGCGATTATTCAAATATGAGTATTTCAATTAAAAACTACGTAACCTCTAGGCAATAAAGAAAAGGCGAATGAATTTTTATAAACCCTGCAATTTGATTTTCCCGAAGAATGTATTTTAAAAATAGACCACCAAATAATGAAATCGATATATCCTATTTCCTTTCCTCATTAACAATTATAAATACTCAGTAGGTCGATGTTTATTTTCGAGAAGAATAAAATGGTAAATAAAATGCTCGTAATATTTTAATTTTATATGCAGATAATTATTGATTCATAAACATTTATAAAAAATTATTATCAAATCCCATATTATAATTATAAGTTTTATTTTCAACATAATCTTCCGTATATATTAATGAAGAATTCATTCATATGTTCAAGTGAGCTAATAAAATAGCATTGTAAATTCAAATAGAATTATATTTAAAAGTCGAGATGTAGTAATAAGAAAAAAATAAACATGTATGTACAATATAAATATAAGCTTTTAATGGCAAAAAAATTAAAAATATATATAGCATGTCTCGTAATCTCATCGAACTCGGTAAATTTATCAAATACAAATCGCAAATTAATAGTAAAAAAAAAATCTGCCTTGCTAAATTTATCAAGAATATTCAACTTTCTCATTAGTTAACTCATTACGTAACACTCAAAGGTTTTTATGCACAAAATATAATTTATATTAAATACATATATTCAACATGATTCTTGTGTTTCCTATATATATATATATATATATATATATATATATATATTTGAATTTTCTTTAATAAAAGTGAAATTAGTATATCATGGAAAGAAAATATTTAACCATTTATTACATTTATTTATTACATTATATTTACATTCGTTTATTATATTTACATAGTCATTTATTAACTTTATATTGGCTTTTAAGCAAATGAAATAAAAATGATACAACATTTTTTAAATAAAATTCACTGAAACGAGGAATACATTGTAAAAAGAAATTAAAAATAATTTGTAAAGATTACTAACATTTAAATTTTAAATCTCTAAATTTTAAATCTAATTCCACAAATCTATGAATTATTCATATAACCATTAATACGTTATTTCAAATTATAATAAAATGAAGATTCTATTTATATATAAGATTAAATCAATAGAAAATAGAAAATATTTTTATATCAAGAATAAAAGAATTTTTCAATTTATTGTCGTACCTAGTTAAAAATAAAAGTTTTCTAGTGTTGAGTACTGTCTTAACAAGAATTCCAAAAAAAAAAAATCATAATTTAATAGTTATATAAAGTTAGTTATATTGAACACATTTCAAATAAATATCATATAAACATAACATATTGTTTAATTGATATATCTTATTAAACTAAATTATCATTATAATAATTATATTGTAATTATTAATTATATTGTATTTCAAAATGCAGGTAAAAATATTTTATAAATATGAAGGCATACGGATTGCCTATTATATTTAGTGTAAATTAGAAATAAGTAAATCATCGATTTGATGAAAATCCATCAATATTGTACATTATAAAAAATCATATTTATATAATAGCAATTATAAAATAGCAATATCCTATAATATTTTGCAAACACACGCATTTTACACTCATACATAATTATTAAATTTTCAAGAATAATTAATATAATAATCATAATAAAAATAGACAATATTAATTTGAATAAGTTTAAAATTATGCATTTTGATTAATTTATATTTCTCTAGGAGGCTAAAGGAAATAAATTCAAGATTATTTTTATATTTGCACACAATATATTAATAGAAATAATATATTATTCGAACGTTAATATAATAATAATTAAAAAATAGAAAAAGATGATGAAAATATACGAATAAACTGAAAATATAAAAATAGCTCTTGGAATCATAAGAAAATATATTATTTAATCACTCACACAAATATGTCTGTGTAATTGAGAAAGACATATTTAAATGTAGAAAATTCTCGAATAAAAAAACAATCATTGCTAATAATCATGATTAAAGGTCAATCATAATAAATAATTACTCTTAGGTTTTTCAAAGAGTTTCGACAAAAATGCTTTGCTTATGCTAAGCATTTATTTGTCCAATTTAAAATTCCAAAATATAATAAAGGTATAGTAAATCCAAAAGTAAATCGTCCTTTATATCTTTGATTTGATCATATTAAAGCTTAACAAATAATATATTCAATGATAATTATATTATATTTCAAGATTATAAACACATTTTTTTGTATTAATGACAAAGAAAATACAAAATAATTTCTATTATCAACTCGATTATTTAATATAATAAATATTGTAAAAAAAAAACTCTTACCGCATTCCTTGAAACTGCTATATATATTTTTAGCTACACATGTCGAGAAAGAAGTGAAAATGTTGACAACAATTCTATAACAATTAGCTGGTTTAAAATATTTAACAAAGAATATATCAATAAAATATAGTTTAAAAAGTATTATAATCATAACGCTACACGAAAATGTTTCTCCAAGCTTTTTATTTACCTTTGTATTATGTATTAAAAATAATGAAACCCCATTAAAAGTACTAATAAATAATTTAAAATTATTGTAGAAAAAAATATTTGAAAAATTATGGGTATGACAAAATCTTCGAACTGATATAATATTATTGTTAATAAATTTATTATTTGAAATTATTATGGTTTATTAGCTTATTAATACTCATTAATATAATTAATAAGTAAAATAAAATAAAATAAAATTTTAAAAACACAGATATAATATAAATAAAATATAATAATATTTCTCATACAGTCTTAAAGAAGCCATAATAGTTATATCGCAAAAAATTTTTATCAATTGAAATATATGAATTCTCATGGCGAATCATTTATGGCAAATTTGCATAAAAAAAAAATTAATATTTCAATGTATATGAACTTGAACAGATTCTACATTAAATTTATAAAATTTATAAAAATTAATCTGTACGTAGTGACAAAATAATTTTCACAAAAAAAATATTTTATTTTAAATTATTATCCATCATTTTTTTTTCATCTATGATCATATTTTTTTACGACAAACATCTAAATCAAAACATCAAAATCGTATGAATTTTTTTTCTTCTATTAAATTTTATGAATTAATTTCTATTTGAAATGAGTATATAAATACACAGATTACTTATAATTTTATAGAATGAATATTAAATGTTAAACATCACATGAAGTAATTATAATTTTTATATATAAAAAAAGCGGCAGTAAGTTTCCGATTCTGACCTCAGTTAATTACTTTTATTAAATTTAATTAATTAAATTTAATTAAATGAAGTTAAAATGGAATTTAATTTAAACGTTAAAATGTAATCCCTTTTATTTTACTTTCACAACAGATTACATACTAATATTCACACGAGTATAGCAATTAAAGAATACCGAGAGAGATACAACCAAAAAATATACTCAGAGCAGAGGTGATATTTAAGTCTCTCGTGAAATAGCAAAAGTATATCTCAGAGACAAATTAATAACTTAATTTAGCTTAATTTAATAGAACAATATAAACTCAGCTCTCATAAGCTCAACACGTGCATATAATTTCATACACTCCGTAGATGCAAATTCCAATTAGGTTCTGAGTGATAGAACATACTGACAGTGAGAGTTACGTAATTCCGATGTACGCTAATTACAATGCCAATAATTTTTTATACCATGAACGTTTAAGAAAATTGATAAGAGTATAAAAGTCTTCTTTTTTTTTTTTTTTTTTATCAATATTAATATAAAATATTTGGCATAATAGTAGAATAAATAGTGAATAATGGAAATAAGTAATTATAAATAATGTGTACACGTAGTTTGATAAGGAAAATTCATTCAACAAATATAAAATATATTCCACTATAAATAGTAATAAGTACGTTAAAGAAAAAAAAATACATATATATATATATATATATATATAGTTATAGCTATTTATATCTAAGAGGTTGATTGCATTAATATTATGATTATTTAATAATAACGTGATATTCTCTATTATAATCCTAACATTAAATAAAATTATCTATAGTAATATAATGGATAATACATTATTTTATATAACTGAATAGAATTTTTACGTTTAATTACCTTCATAATTTTAATCATGAGTCTTCGAAAATATATTAGTAATACATGAAGATAAGACGTAGTACATAAAAGGATAATAATTTTCCTATTTAAAATAATAACCACTTGATGTAGGAAACACCTATTTACCTTAGATTTTAATAATAATACAAATTTAATGTTAATATTCTTACTCATAATATAATATATATAATAATTATTTAACTCAATGGACAAAATGTTTTTATAAATATTTATCTTACGAATTAATCACGCTGGAAATATCGCTTTACATCTCCAAAACGAAAAATATGTAATATTATAATAAACGACCAATTAAATTTTAAACAAAATTTGTGTACTTTATGTTATTTTATTTATTTTTTTTTTTCTTCTCCTTTACAAATTTTAGATAAGTTTTTCCTAAATTCACTCATCAAATTCACTTCTTATAGGATGCAACAAGTAACGCAAAGAAAAGATCCATAACGTAACTTTCGCTACTTATATTGAACTTTAGAACCTCAATCTAATCGTCTTTAAATTACGTAATTTTTATACAATTGTGCAAAAAAGGTCCATATATAATATAAAAATAGTTCTTAACTCGCCATTATTATCATGAAAAAATACTAGAAATAATTTTCTAAATTTTCAACACATTTGGTCAAATTTCAATGATTCTTTATGTCGAATGAACAATTATATTATTGCTTATCCTCTATGTAAATCCTTGAAATATCCACGATTTAAATTGATTTTTGATAAAAAAAATTTGATTTTAAAATACATATTATGAAAGTTTATTATTGTTATAAATAAATGATATATGATTTTACAAATGGCGATAGATTACTTTTCAAATAGCAATTGAATTCGAGAAATAATGAGTAGATTCAAGCTCGTTAATTTTATCCAATTTATATAATAATTTTATAATTGTCATAATATTAATAACTTTTAACATTTTCTATACGATTCTAAACCCGAAGAAACTTGAAAAAAATAGGCATTATGATCTAAATGCTCAATAGTATGTCATATATTTTATTAAAAACGTGGAGTGAAATTAATAAAGCTCTTTTGTCTTATACTAATAAAAACGAAAAATTCGCTTAAGTAGAATATTTAATAAGATAGGATTATAAATTATAGTTTTCCGTACTTTGGTCTAAGCAAGGCCTTAATAATTCATATACGGTAGAGTTTCATTTATTGACTCTGAACAGTTTAACTTCTTCCGGAGGGAAAATGTTCATGTATTTACTTGAACATACTGTTTTCTTCCCTCGGCTCGTTAATCATACTTTCGTCTGAGAGATCTTTGCCCCTTAAAATTTCTTGATAATAGTTTAACTATAATTTTAAAATGCTACTACCCTATTAAAATTTCAACTTTAATTTACGTGGAAGAATATTAATAAAACGATAGTTTTTTTTTTTTTTTTTTTTTTTCAGAAATTATTCAATTGTCTTTAACAAATATACGCACTTTCCATAAATATATATGTGTGTGTGTGTGTGTGTGTGCGCGCGGGTGCGTTTAGAATGTACATGATAAAATAAATAGTAATTGCAAAATATAATATAGATTATAAGAAAAAATTTAATTCAATAAAAAATATTTTCACTTATGAAAATAATTAGTAAGAGTAAGTTTTAATTCACGTAAATTGTAATATTAAATGCAATTAGCTCAAATGCAGTTAAATTCCTCTGTATAAATCAAGCGATATTATCAAATGATTTTTATGTAGTCTGATACGTTAACTGAACTTTTACTTTAATTAAATTTCGAATGCCATAGAAAATTCTTTAATAATAATAATAGGATTATACGCTGTATGTAAACGTTCTTATACAAAATTCATTTTGTTAATGGATTACAGGAGACCGGGAGTTCAAGTATAGTTTGCGGCTCCGATGGGGTGACTTATGAAAGCGAATGCGAATTGAAGAAAACTTCTTGCAGTGTCCAGACTTTGGTAGTGGTCAGTTATAAAGGGGATTGCGGTAAGTGTATGCTCCATTGTTTTGACCACTCGAAAATTTTGATAGAAGTGACGCATCCCGTTCAATGCACAATTCGTTCTGTCTCCAACGGAGACGATCGCGACAAAATTTTTATGCTCAAAATCCATTATAAAAACATAACGGTCCAACGTGTTATTGCGACTGAAATTTCGTCCGAGCCCCAGCTCTGACATATATATTTAATTAAATATTATATGTATTTGTTAATCAGCAATTACTTTACGTGCTCACTTTTATATATATATATATATATATATATATATATATATATATATATATATGCAATAAGTATTGTGGTGGATTTCCGAAGAGTAAGAATTAATTTATCTAAGCACGCCTATAGACGATTCGCATTACCGAACTTTACGACATTTAATTCAATCAAATGGAATCAATCGACACTTTCGAACTTTCGTAGAAATTTATGTCCTAATATTTTACTTTTAATTACTCATAAATATTCAAATAACTGCACGGTAATTCACTATTCAACGCCAACGTCATTGTAATTTAATCGCTTAATAAATTATAAAACGAGATGCAAGATTAACAAGTTCACTATCGATAAATTAAAAATCGCGCTCGCACCACTCGTCTCGAGTTATTCCGAAAAATTATCGGACGCATGTCCGACAAACGCTCGCTAACCAATGGAAATGCACGATGAACAATCGCCTTTCGCGATAACGCAGAACTCTGCTCCAACGTCGAGTGCGACAACGAGGCCCGATGCGAGGCCGGTGTCTGCGTCTGCCCCTTGAGCTGTCCGGAGGCCAGTGGAGCCTACGTCTGCGGCAGCGACAGCAAGACCTACACCTCGGAATGCGAGCTCCAGAAGGCGGCCTGCGAGCGCGATCCCAATCTTTCCGCCCTACACGTCAACTACTACGGCGAGTGCGGACAAGGATTTCCCGTCGCTGCTCTCAGTTAGTACATACACATATATAGCCAAATAATAATATACATACCAATACATACACACACATATGTGTGCAGATCTCTTATATTTCCCTTTCTTTTATGGCTTTTATGCTTTGCTGGAGCTTTGGAGCTTCCGCGCTTTTACTAACAACTTTGAGCTTCTAGCTTTGTTACGGTTAAACATGAATTACCGAGTGAATTTATCGCCTCAACGGCATTTCACTTTACCACTTGTAATTATACCGGTGTGCACCGGTATCGTGCTCCTAGTTCGACAACAGCAATGTATTTACGATCTGGTTGGCTGGAGGGATGGGCGGTGGAGGGGTGCAGCTGAGACCCTGGGACGTTTGGGTTTCGTTTCACTATCAATTCTGAAATACGAATATAATAACTTCGATCGGTGTCATTATTTGTGCCACGAAGTATGAATCTCCTTTGTCGGGGCTTCGAAAGCCAAGTGCTACCAGGTTAAAGGCGGACGTAACGATAGTCGAAGCGAATGGACGAAGCACTATCATCGGAAACCAATGTCAGTCAGGACTGATGATGATTGCACGGTTACACATACGGGAACACATTAACGATTCCCACAATATCGGCCCAGGAAATTCTCAGTCGCACCTCTCGACTACTAAACAAGCCGTAAAATTACGAGCCCGCGACCCCACTAACGCCAAACGCATAACTAACCGATACCAACCGGCGCGCAGCTACCATGTCGACGTCGTCGATAACGCGCCTGGTGACGTCGGCGGAGATGACGTCTGACCTGGAGCTCGAGGCTTGCCGCAACATCCACTGCGACTTCAATGCGACGTGCGAGCTCGGTGACGATCACTTTCCCCGCTGCAGCTGCAAGTTCGACTGTGCCTCGATCGCCCCGGAGAATATGCAACCGGTTTGTGGTAGCGACCTGCGCACCTACTCGAGCAAATGCCACATGCTTATGGAGGCCTGCCAACGCCAGCAAGAGCTTAGGCTCAGGCCCCTCGACCTCTGCCAAGGTTCGCTTGTCACTATATCCCCATGGGCCTTAGTGTCGTCACAAACTTCCGACCTTAGCTCTTACGATGATATGGATGGCCCTTTCTCGTCCCATACTCATTCTCCACATTAAATTTTATACGTTTAACGCGTGCCCCTCATCTTCTCTCCTCTCTTAAACATCGCATAATGAAGTGATGGTAAATTGATCTTGATTTTTTCTTCCTCGATTCGTAAATACTCTATGCGATATTCATAACCACGGATTTTTTTTTTCTATGTTAATTTTTGAATTGTGCATTACGGGTGTGAACTGTTTCTTGACAATTTACTACCCGAGAATTTCATCAATATTGAGATAGATGAACTTATAGAATATATATCGATTAAAGTACCGTCACGTTTTCCTTATGTTTTACATACTGTAGTCGAAAAATCTGCCGTCTACCTAACTAATTCAAAGCTTAAAAATATAAAACAACAGCAACAACGAAAACGTCTTAATACTCGTATAGATCTATCAAACTCGTTAATAGATAAAAATTCCATTTATATCTGTTGAAATTTCCTCGCTCCATTGTATAATTTACGTTTAAATCTAACCTACGTAACATTACATGAAACGAATATTCCAATAATAAACAAAGCTTTCGCCCGCCAATTCGCTAGCATTTATACTATATTTATATTAATTAACACTCGTTGAAAAAATTGAAATATTGTAATAATTAGCAACGGATGAGGAGAATTAAAATTTCGGCATAAAGTGAGACGCTTGGGAGGCACGGGTAATGCTCGTTTCCATGTTAACGTATTCTAATACAATTAATAATTCATACTCGGTGGCATTAAAGCTTACACATCGCCTAGAATTCGTTTTAAAAGTGCCCGTGTAACAAGGCGGCCGCGCTTACATGTCTACTGTACCGCCGGTATGCCGGGGCATAAAATTATCCTTAGCGCGCTCTCGCATTACGAATCCGAGAGGAGTTGGATAATCGTACTCCTCGCAGGGCATCGCTCAGGATCGCGGAAAGGACAGTGGGGTGAGAGAGGGAGCTCGGGTCGCGGCGGCGAGGGTATTGGGCGTGGGAACGAACCCGAAATGATAATCGACCAAGTATCATTAGCATTTCGGGGCGTGCGCCTGTATAAATGTAAGTGGCCCACCTCAAAATATTTTCATAACGTGCGCCTGGTAATTAGGCATGGAGGTGAAACCCTGTAACGGAGAGCAGCCCCTGGTTGACTCCGAGGGCAACGAATACGACTGCGGCAGCGGACCGAGTCGCAAGGACTGCCCCAGTCACACGTACTGTCATCAAACCCCGAGATTTGCTCGCTGCTGCAAGAAAGGTGAGCCCGGACTGCTTTCCCGCCTCCTCCTCCGCCAACGCCACTATCACCGCCCCTTCCTCATCCCCCATTGCCAACGTCACCTTCTAAGCCCGCACACTTTTGCCGAAGTCACGGCTAGACTTTACACAGGCTCTACGGGCTCAAGCGGCCCGCGTCGCTTGAATTTCAATGCTAATTTCATTCGTTGCCGAGCAATTAGCAACGATATTTTATTAGTTGGCCAAATTTGCCCTACCGACGGTTTATTTAATCGCCTCAACGTTTGCCGTACGAATCGCACGAAATCCTATGTACGCTAATGGAAGACAAAATAAATTCAGAGCAGATTGCGAACGCATCGCGTACTCGTATTATTGTTGTTATTATTATTATTATTACTATCGTCGTAATTATTGTTGCTATCGTGTCGTTTCTCTTATTGCCGCTGTCGTCGTTGAAAATTATTGAAATTGAGGAGACAAGCTGGGAGATTTATCGCCCCCTCGTAATCAGAAACGAGCAAAGATTTCCTTCTTACGAGGAGCTACGGTGTATGACCGGCCTCGCGAATAATCGCGATAACTGTCAATATTATTATTACTATCGGCATTGCGATCGAGCGACACGAACGTTTAATGGATATTTGAATCTCGTGCGCTCGTTAAGGTCGATGGTGAACCAACGTTAGCCTAGACTTGGATCGACATGCGCGGGTAACGCGTCTCGTTCAAAGACGAACCAAAGTCCGACTGACTAAAGTCCGCCCGAGGCCAGGTACAATCTCCATGAGCCGATGCCACAAGCTCAGGGCGCTTGCGCTCTAATCGCCCAATGAATTCCACAGGCATGCAGATCCTGAAGTGCGAGGACTCGTGGCACGGCTGCTGTCCGGACGGGAAGACCGCGGCCCTAGGGCCCGAGGGGGCCGGCTGTCCGAATCTCTGCAACTGCAACCGGCTGGGCAGCCTCTCGGACACTTGCAGCCCCGAGACCGGGCAGTGCGAATGCCGGCCCGGAGTGGGAGGACTCAAGTGCGATAGGTGCATGCCTGGATACTGGGGCTTGTCCAAGATCGATAAGGGACACCAGGGCTGCATTCGTAAGATTCTCCATTACTTCCTGCGGAGTAGGCATTCCGCGCTTGTTTCACTTGGCCGGGCCAATGGTCGGGAGGCGGCTATAAATATTTTATGCGAATACGACGAATGGCCGAGCGTCGAGTGCTTAGATATTCCGTAAGGTGGGCTAATTCGAAGGGACGTCTCACACGCTCGTGTGTGTGTGGTGGTGGTGGGGGGGGGGGGGGGGAGTAGGCATTCCGCGCTTGTTTCACTTGGCCGGGCCAATGGTCGGGAGGCGGCTATAAATATTTTATGCGAATACGACGAATGGCCGAGCGTCGAGTGCTTAGATATTCCGTAAGGTGGGCTAATTCGAAGGGACGTCTCACACGCTCGTGTGTGTGTGGTGGTGGGGGGGTGGGGAGGAGGAGCCTCATGCATCATGCGATATATGGAGATGTTACGTAATAGCGTGTCGCGCGAGCCGTTAAAGTTAAGCGTAAAGTGGACCTCCTGTTCATTTGTTCGTGCGTCCCTTTAAATAACGAGGAAATCACAAATGACGCCCTGCCGTACGTTTTGAGCCGTTGGTGCGACAATGTCGAGTGAACGGCCATTACAGTCGAAGGCGATGTAATCGCTTTGCGGGCAGGTAACCTTATTCAAAATACCCAATGACGATTGGCTTTTCAGCTTGCGGCTGCTCGCTATTTGGCTCGACTCGCGAGGATTGCGAGCAAATGACGGGACTGTGCGTTTGCAAGTCGGAAATCCAGGGAAAGAAGTGCACGATATGTACCGATCATAATAAGATTCTAACCCCTAAAGGATGCCAGCCAGGTACTGTTACTACTGACGAAATCAACGTTTATGGCACTGGCCTTGCTCAGTATTATTATAATGTACTTTGGGAAGCCTTGATCCAAGCACGTTGCTCTTGATTGTTCGCAAATAGATCGATCGGATAATGGAGTGACATATGCTCCGATGCTCTAATTCTCTAATGTCATGATGTGTCAGGAACGTTGAGTAAAAGTGCTTCTACTTCATGCTTTGCCCTGCGGCTTCTCCCGAGCACAGTGCATTCGAATGAATATAAGCAAACGAGCGAAATATAGTTTGATAATAGCGAGTACCTATACATTGTTGGAACGTTAATTGGTCGATGTTTCTCAATCAATCACGAGCCACTGCTTTCGATCAATAAATTTCGTCTACGAATGACTTCCATTACGTCTATTAACTCGCCATTGCTGGGTGGTGGTAGTGGCCGGTGATTGGGCGGTGGCGGAGAGGTGGTGACGATTGGGGCAAAAGGGATCCCTTCACATTTTCAAATTGATTCAATGAAAATGTGCGCACCGACTTACCATGCGCCATCCACCAAATTCCCATTGAATGTCAAATTATCGAGGCCTCATTCGCTCATTCACGGACTACATAAACCGCAAGACAAGCAACTTACATCGATAATTTGTTGTATTTACTTGCTTAGAGTATCAATAAGTATTAATACATTGTGACCGAGATCATAGCGATTAATCGATGTATCTCGTCACATGATAGACGCACGAATCCGTCAAAATCAACCGTGTCGAATGGCTTTAAGACAACCGTCGAGCGCGTCGGGCAACCGAGAATAATCGATAAGTCGACATTCAATAAACTCCCACTCCCACTCAGCGAGACAAAGACCAGCCAAAGCGCAATCGGGGAATGAAAATAACGGAATCGATGGGTGACTGATCCACAGCGGATGCTGTACTCCCGATACCCAGTAGCTGCAACGAGCTCGAGTGCTACTCGGGCAGCCACTGCACGGAGTCGAGCGTCGGGGTCGCGGGACCGCGCTGCATCTGCCCCGTTGGCTGCCCCGAGGAGACCCCGGCCGTCTCCGTCTGCGGTAGCGACGGCCAGACCTACGACAACGAGTGCGAGCTACGGCTCTACGCCTGCCGCTACCAGACGGACGTCGTGCCCCAGGCATTTGGCCACTGCCGAGGTGGGTTTGGCGCCGAGACACCTACCCCGAGACCTGGAGCACTCCTAGCCACGGGGACCGTCTCTTAGGAAATCCGAGATCTCCTACCCACCCGTTTCCACTGCGTTTGCGCAGCTCTTCATTATCTAACGGGCTCTTGGCTCGTTAGGATTTATTAACGCGCCGTGGGGACGATCTCAGTCTTTATTTCCCGACATTATAAAGTACGATGACAAATGCACTTGGACTTGGCTCCTAAGGCGGTTTCTCTGTGTTCCGCTGCTATGTTCGAGCGATACCAACGAGACGAATTTGCGCCTGGATTTTGATAATTAAGCAACTTTCCAGTGGAATTTTTCAGATTGCCGCGAGTCCAATGAGTGAGACAGTATGAATTTTAATGCCACTCGCTATAAACTCATGTGTATAGGTGCGTTAGAAGGGGCCAAGTTGTCGTAATGGACATTTTACTTTTATTAAAAAAAGCGCACGCTTTTCTTAGTGTCATCTTTACGTGCTCTTATTTCCTTTTTTTCCCCCTTCATTATATATATATATATATATATATATATATATATATATATATATAATATGCCATATATGGGAAAAAATATGAAAAGAACCAAGAACTAAAAACAGAGCCAAGGAAATAATCGCGAAAAATGTATTATTATGTAAGAGTAATATAGTAAAAATTTTGACATGACGCAACTTTCAAGTCTGTAATAAATTTATTCATAATTGCTTCTAATTTATAAATAATGTAGTGCACGTTAGAAATATATAAAGTAATTCAGTGCTAATCGACTCACTAGTCTCGATGAATAATCCTAAATAATCCCAAATTGTTATAATTTGGGAAAATTTTCGGTTAATAATCGTCGTTATGCTTGTAGTTGCACATTTATTTCCAGTCCTCTCCCTAGCGCAGTCGATTTCCAACTAATATTGAGATGTATATTATGTAAAAAAATAAAGTACATACATTTGTTGCGGATTATGTTGACTAACTTTCTGGAAATGAATTAACTATTCCTTAAAATCCAATTATTGCTTAATTTCCATTGGCTTTTTAATTACTCATACATTCAAGGAAACGTTTTTTTTTTTTTTTTATTAAAAATCGTAGTTAATTGCAAATTAATTAATTACATATTAAATTCTTTAATTATAATTTGAAACGATCAATTGGCAGTTTTTTATAATCTCAATTAAGAATCTTACATTACACAAATTCATTTTATATAAAACGTATGCCATTAATCATGTTGGTACATTTTTATTTAGCGATCGAATAATGCCTGCTAGACTATCATACAAACAATTAGTTATTATAAAGTATTGTAAACAATTTCTCCGTTGAATTTCACTTTACACTTTTACACTTACAACTAACATAAGGATGAATCCATTAAGCTGATATTTTTATGTGCCCTACAGGTACATTATCCTTTCATTTAGATTCTTTCGCGAGTCATGAGCTCTTTATCTGTAATCTTATTTTATTCGCACGATCACTTGATCTACGAAAGCTCAAATCGTAAAATTAGTAGATAGTAAAAGTAATTAAAGGTCGATCGTTGAATGACCTATGAATTGAGAAAAATTTCACTTTTTATTCTTAAAGAAAAATTCTCAAGGAAAACGAAGACATCAAGAATTTCTCGATGTTACTACTCAAACAAATTACGCACAGAACTCCCATCCCTGTTTATTTCTTCTCTTATCTTTATTTGTGATGTATTTTTCAATTCTGATACATTATATCCGGAATTTCTTTTCACTTTTTCCATCCATAGTATTAGACATTTTCTTTGCGCTCTCGTGAGGGGCAAGAGTCAGTCGATGGAAGTCAATCTTTTAAGAAGTTTTCTCGTTCAGTCGACTTCTCTCCTTTTTTCTTCGTTTCTGCGTCTCGCGAGAAAGTTAAGCATAAATTGGATTACGAAAAAGGGCAGTTTCCAGGGTACTTTGGTTCCGTGGGTGCACTTGCTTTGCAAACGAAGAATGAAAGGTAAAAGAAGCTAAAAGCTCGAGTATGTAAGTGTAGACAAGTCACAACTAGAGGTGACTGCACAACTGGAGGAGAATTTAAAATAATTACTTCAAAAGCAGATATTCCCATTAAAATATTGACAATGCGAACAAAAATAAAAAACATAAAAACAATATGAACAAAAATCATTGAATCCTCGTTATTTTCATATTAGCTTTATTACGTTATATTCAAAACAAATTCTATAAAAATAAAATTAAAGTATTATGTGTAAAGCAAATGGCGGAAATCGATTCATTATTATAAGATATAATGTAATGTCCATTGTAATAATTAAAAAATAAAATAAAATAAAATAATAAAAATTTACCATAAAAAATTAATGCGAATATTAAACAAGTGATTTAAACTTTGGCTAGTATTCAAAATTCTTAAAGTACCTTTTGCGATAATAGATATCGTCGGTTAAGTATTTCATTTGACTTTTAATCGCTAACTTAAAATAACTTAGCTGTAACTGTGTATATCTAGACAGAGATGTTAAAGTATTAAAAAAAAAAAAAAAAAAAACTACTTTAAAATGCCAATACAAAATTCAAAAATGCACGAGTGAGGCGAAAGATGTGTAATTATAATAGAATAAATGCATTAATAGTAACATTAAATAATACATTTGTTATTATGTAAATAAGGTAGATGATGTAAATACGATATTATTATAATGTGTAATGATCAAAAAATTTGATTCATATCATTAATGCCATCTATATAAGTAGGAAGAGTTTCATTTAATATTTAAATAATTATAAAATATAAACAGTTATAACACGTCTCGATTATTTCAATTTAATACTATAAGCCACGTGTGCATTATTTATTATATCCGTAAAGATAAATACTGCGAACGGATAATAATAAATACAAACAACATAATAAATAACTAATATTGCACAAATATTATTTCATATGATTTTATATTTTTATCTGAATATATTCTTTGTTTCTTAATATTGCAATGTATTTATAATGTAATTTATTATTTTTACTAATTTATTAAAGTAAAATTTTTCTTTATTTATTTCATGATATTTGTTTTTACGTGAAAAAAAAAAAAGATTATTAACGCTGACAATGAGGAAATAAAACTTTCATTGTAAAGAGAAACACTGTATTATTTTCTGTAATTATATAAGCTGAAATATTAATGTTGCAAGAAATTTACAATTACTTACAAATTTATAAGAAGACTACATTAGTGAGAAAATTAATGTTCTTTAAAAGAAAATAAATATTTTAACGATGATTTTTTCCATTTTTTCCACTTTGGAATACATTTAATCTATATTTTATAAAATATCGTAGTTCTATATAATGATGTTTCGTAAAGAAAAATTTGTTCATTTTTATCATTACTATGATTTCATTAGCGGAATTGATTTCCATTAGTAACTCGATTATAATTATTTCCAATTTATTCAAATAATGTAATATATTTATTTTAATATCATTATTATCATTATCATTAATCGAGGGTATTTAAAAAGAACGTAATATCTACTTTATAACAATTATAAAGCAATAATTTCTCGATAAAATGTATTCCGATAGTTGATTCTTATTAAAAATATTGCATAATCAATATGAATCGTAAATTAATTTGACGTAATTGACTTTCCCTCGCATTTTATTACCTATTTTTTTAATATACATTGTTGTACATAATTGTGAAAGCCAATAAGAAACCAAAAACAATTTGTGAAAACATGCAACCGTACATGAAATACTTTTTTACAGTCACGCTACAATGAACCCATCAGAACTATTATAATCCAATAAATGTTTCCTACACAATGATATATATTACAATATATGTCTTTCGAATATTATTTTTTCAAAATTAACACTTGAATTTCAATCAAACAAGTAAAATTGAATATGTCGAAAATTTTTAATTATCTAAATTACGATTTATCATTAAATAATAGTTAATTAATTAGGCTGTATAGGAATATTCAAGTATATGATTTAATCAGATATCCTTTACATTCACAATACCACACACACGCATATATATATATGCGTGTGTGTGTGTGCGCGCGCGTGTGCGTGTGTGCGTGTGTGTGTGTGTGTGTGTGTGTATATATATATATACTACATAGTATTTTAGAAACTATAATCCAAAGGTCATTAATATTCACACTACAGACTAAATTCTACTACTACACTAATCATTGTAAAATGTAGTATTAATTTCGAATGGAAATAAATATACGAATGAGGCATTTTCATTGTAATTCAATTTATGAATTGACTAAATAATTAATCCACGATTTCGCTGAAAGTATTTACAATTAAATGTTTGAACATGCGCAAAGCTAATAACTAATAGCAACTTTGTCAGTGACTAAAGAATAGTATATAACATTAATTATCAGACATATTATTTATAAATAATAATATTTAAATTTATAAGTTAAATAATTATCTACCATTTAACTCGGTAAAACCAATCTAACTATTTGTTTTTACGATTTTACGATGTTATTATTTCGATATCATTATTAGGTAAATTAGATATTCGAGAATGGAAAACTACATTTATGATTAAATTTTTCCATAAATTTAACATATATCTTTTTCCTATTTATTTAATTCATAATTTTCAATTCTTATTTATTTCATTTACTTTCTTTTTATTTCGTATCATAAATTTATTTAAAACTTTTAATAATTTGTAATTGGATATTATTTTATCCGTAATTACTTTCAGTAGTATTAATTTGTAAAACTAAAATCTGTAAATTTTATATTTCAAATATTGTCACACTTAATTTATCCATATATATGACATATAATTAGTGAGAAGTGAATGAAAAATGGATAGATAAGATTAAAAAACATAGATTTTAAGATAATGATTTTGTATTTGAAAGACATAATGAAAATTAACAGAAATTTCGGAATTTTTTCTACATTGTTTTGTTGCTAAATAAATCAGAATAAAATTACAGAGTGGAAAAGATAAGTAACTTAATAAGAAAAGAAAAAAAATTATCCATGAAATCAACAATATTAAATAGAAATTACTCTCATGATAAATATTTACGAAGATAAAAGCCTCTTCTACATATTTATGTTATTATATAATATATGTGGCATGTTACTATTGTTGGAAATATGAGACCGAAAATCTTTCGTACACTGTTAATCTAATAACAGCATAATCAAAATCTAATAGTTTATTCAATACAGTAAAAATACTTTATTTATTTTTTAATTAAACCATGCATTACCCAGTTCTTTTCCTAGACTATACTAAAAATATTCTCATCACAACACATGAATAGAATATTAGTGAAGCTTATAATTGCCATAATTCGTAAATAAACGATGCATCGAGTAAAACAAATACCTATGCATTTTTTATAACAATTATTTAAATAGAAAATGGAATAACATGGATTGACAACTGTTGAGTAATTAATATAGAAACAAGGGTCATCTATGTATAGTAAACTAACTAAATTCTTAATGGAACACCAGGTGAAATTCACCATTTTTGCTCTCAAATTGCGCGTTTATCTTAGTCCATCTCCACTCTCTCTCTCTCTCTCTCTCTCTATATATATATATATATATATAGATTCGCATATATCTAGACATCCCTTTCTCCATTTTCATTATTATCTTTTATCTCGATCGATGCTCTTCGACGCTCAAGACGCAAGAATAGCACAAACGATTTAATTTACTTACAAATACAAAAACACAAGATACATTTGTCCTTTCCATTGGCAACAAATCGATCGCTGTTTTATGCAGAGTAATCGTTGTACTCATTTGTTTATTTTACAATAAAACATAGAAATCTTTGAAACAATTTATTAAGAGGTTTAAAATAAGTGAAAATAAACAACTACTTAGAATATAATATTTCAAAACGATAAAAAAAAATAAAATCGTAATTTACTTACTGCTGATGTGGTTAGAAATTAAAAATCACTGCCTATCGCTAAAATCTATGTTGATACGAATATATTATAATTTACCTTTTCACACAGCCGTTCTTCAACTTCTTCGATTCATCAACGACTGGATGGAAAATCTGGTCACAGAAAAAAATAATTCCAAGAATTTCGAATTTATAGTAAAATTTAAACGCAATAAATTTTCCTTGACGCTCTCTTGAATAACTCTATTGTATTTCTTAAAATTCCTCTTCGTATAAAAGGTCCTTATACAATATGGGAAAAAAATCCAATTTCAAGCCCACGACCCCCTCATTGTCCACTTTTCACGCACAGCGAACGATAAAAGAAAATCTCTGCCAATTCTTCCAGACGATTCCATGACCAACACGGATTTCCCAGTGAAGAGATTCACCGCTGTGCACTACACACAGCCAGCAGCGGCGATTTCGCCTCTATCCAAGTCAACGAGGCACTTGCTCGTACCGGAGCCCGACGCCCGCTACTACTACACCAATCGAGCCCATCAAGAGACTATTCCTGTTGACAGGAAGAATCTCAAACATGGTAAGTGCAGGAGGGCTCGCAAGGACCATTCGATCCTCGCCCCATGCGAGTTGAGGCTGCCTCTCCCTTATAAAGTACAACAATTATATTGGACAATTTAATTATACTGTTGGTACAATTGCATTGTGCGCGATGGAAAGGCACTCCAGCATGATAAGAATACAAGGTCCCACTCCCACGCTCCTCACACGCTTTTTCAATAGCGCAAGTTGACTATGCGCCTTAACGATATCGTGACAAATTTAGGCTCTGCGGCGGCCTATCGTCCAACGCCGGCGACAATTAGGGTCGTAACTCCCTTGCTGGGCGACTTTTGCAACGACGACAAGGACTGCGGCATATCGAACAGCCTTTGCATAAACGGACGCTGCATTTGCACGGATGGCTTTGCTGAAACTAGCGACAGGCAAGAGTGTTCTAGTTTAGGTAAGATCTTTACTTGCCATCGACTAGCTTTTTCTACGTTTTTTTTTTTTTTTTTTTTTTTTTTTTTTTTTTTTAGGCGTTTGATAAGGCTGGACTTATAAATTTTTTGAAAATTATGACGAAGCCGTACAATTTCTTAATTTCTTATTTCAAAAAAGTTTGTTCCACTCAAGTAGCGCCATTCTCACCGTGAATTTGTGTTTTGTGTTTCTCCATCACAATGCATTTGTAAACTAAAATTTCTTCTAGCCTCTACAACTTTTGATAAGCGTATCAGTAGATATTTTTACCATTGAGTCATTAATATCTGTTATATTAAATTCTTATTTACTCAAACTTATGTATCTCCAATGCAACTTTTATGAGACGTAGATGTAACTCTCTCTCTCTCTCTCTCTCTCTCTCTCTCTCTATATATATATATATATGTATATATATTGATTTATTTTCTGTTCTTTTATTTAGAGAATTGTACATGATATTTTCAAGCACAAAGCTAGCTTAACGTGAAAATTCAATACAATTGTTTAATAGTGCATATTATTATTATTATTATTCATTCCTTGGGCAAGATAAATATAATTTTCATCCAATTTTCAAGCGATTCTTTGAGCTTAAATTAATTACAAGTATCTACGTTTGTAATTTATATGATCATTTAACGAGACACGACGTCGATAGATTAATAAACTATTAAAGTTGCTATTAAATTCACGGACAAACATATTCGATTAAGCAAAATAATTCACTGCACTCGATAACTGAATAGATTTCTATAATTACTATCTTATTAAAAATTCTTATTATATTAATATGAATTCGTCATATTATTTGTTCTACTGAAGACTATGCCAATCGCTAAAAAGTACTAGTATAGAAATAATAATCCTTACACTCGCGCATAAAGTAAAATATTTCAAAATTTTCCAACAAGCTTGAGAAAGTCCTTTCTCCAAGTATATCCTATGAAAATAAAAACTAAACGTAATCTGACTACGCTACGTAAACAATCGATAATTCTCATCGATCTTACTTTGAAATGAGCGAAAGCCCAAAAACAATATTAATCTCGATTGTTTATCGAGACACGATCGCATTGTATTGGTAATCGACGCATTGGCAAAATGAAAAATGACAATTTTTCTTCCTTCGTCCTCAACGCCAATCAAACGTCCGACAAATACTTCCGTATAATCGGCCATCTTAGCGCGTTACTGCGTGAACGCCGAGCTACGCCGAATTATTATCGAATAATTAAGGACGAGTGGCTTGGCGGAAGGAGCAGCGTCAGACAAGAAATTATCATTCTAATCAGCAATATCGTCGACCTTGCAGCAAACTACGCGCCGGTGACGCCGACGGAGGAGATCCGTGCCTGCCTCTCGTTCCCCTGCCACATGTCCGCTACGTGCATCGACTTGCCCGGTGCCACCTACATGTGCAACTGCCTCGAGAACTACACAGGCTTCCACTGCGACGAGGAGATCAACCGGCGAGTGTACGAAGCTTCCTTCGACGGGAAGAGTTACGTTCGCATGAATCGACTGAAAGCCTATTATAAGCTGAGCATCGAGGTGGAGTTCAAAACTTACGCGGAGAATGGCATCATCGTGTACAACCAGCAGAAGCAGGATGGCACCGGTGACTTTGTTTCGTTGGCCATCGTCGACGGGTGCGTTATCCCTAGCTCTGCCTATTTTCCGCTCAGCCGAGACTTTATATCGATGCCGTACTTTCTACAATTGCCACTTACAGCCAGCCGCTTCTCAACTTTTTTAATCCAACTCGGGAGGCACAGAGTAGATATTAAGAGATCGTATTCGATCGAAGAGGGCGCTGGAGTTGCAATGCGATATATCGCCACGATATTATGTCAATTAATTAGCTATTGGATCGATTATTGGGGAGGTTGAAGGGAACTTTGTAGGCCCGATTTAATGATTTTTCCATTCATTTTCGATATTACGGCTCTGCAAACGTAACGGGGCTGCAAAGTTAATTCAAAAACTCAAAGTGCATAAAGTAACTCCCTTGGCGCATCACAAAAATATCGGCTCGTGTGATAAATACACGTATTATCACGGTTTATTTGGCGAATAATAATTACTTATAGTTTCGTGCATACAGCCAGTAAAATATATCGGGACTGAAAAAAAAATATCTCATTTTCTTTTTGTTTCCCTTTCTTCTAGTTTCGTCCAGTTTCGATACAATTTAGGTAATGGGCCTGTTATTCTCACTTCACCCGAACGTGTCTCGATGAAGACGTTCCACAGGGTCACCGCTAAAAGATATCACAAAGACGGGGTTCTACTATTTAACGAAAATGAGGAGGTCGCAGGTCAAAGTGAAGGAATGTTGAAGAGTCTTGACTTGAATCAAGATACGTTCATTGGCAATATACCGACTAATTATAGCAAGTGAGTAATATTATAATCCATAGTAAGAAAAATTAAGCACACAATGTAATATACATTGTTTTTGCGTTTGTTGTAACCTGTGTACTAAAAAAATATAAATGAACATTCAATTTTAATGATAAATTGATAATGGACCACGATGCCATCAATATTCGAATGAGAGCTGCCGTGCCCGGCAAAGCAAATGAAGCCAAAAGATTACAAAAA